>NC_056727.1:582691226-582906226 GCF_019279795.1 Protopterus annectens | reverse complement strand
AAGTCTATTACCTACTAAAAACTTTGCCATAGCCAAGTATGATTTTATTCCAAGACTTACCTTTACCATCCCTTTAGTAGCACTAAGTAACACTGATAACGCTAACTTTTTAAATCATATTAAATTACCTCTACAGCTTTATCATCCAATCTCAGCCCAAACTTCACCTCTGGACTTTACTCAAAGCATCTGTGTGCCTTCACATTGCAGGAAGAGGCACTCTTATCCATTTCAAAAGCTGATGCGTCTGAATGTTTGTCGCCAAAAAACAAATTTTACTTCTCTTCATTGGAATACCCCTTGCAGTTGTAACAGCAATGTGCAGTGTCTCTTATTAGGCTTTATTTTGCCTTGTCAGACTATGAGAAAGCCAACTCCAGAATATCTCCTGCTACATAGATCTCTCTTTCTCCTGAAAAAAGGAGATTTACGTAAATTCTCAATTTCAGGGAGGAGCCTAACATGATGGCTACCCCAGCTTTAAGCTATAGACTGACTCAGAAAATCCTGTAAATATCATCACAGCAATCTCTAGGGTCACACATGAAAAAAATATGAAATTAAAAATAAAATAATAACTGCAGCAAAAGAATGGAGTATGTAATGAAATAAAATGCTGCCAATAACCTGAGAAAAGTATATAGAATGGAACAGATGGTCAATGACACCAATTATCTTAAGAAATATGTGGATAAACAAGAATGTTCCCTAAATACCAACCAGAGTGAGTTCAAGGAACACAGATTTAGTTTGGACAGAGCAGAAGATCAGCTTTCTCATTACCTGACAAAAATGGTCATTATGTAGGCTGAAAGGTAAGACTCACTGAGGAATTAGATTTACAGAAAATCTGAGGTTCCAGGGAATTGATGAGATGGCTAAAGACAAAGACCTATATTTCTTCAACACAGTGGTAGTGCAACCTCTGAGCATACCGCAATATTTGAATCGATCTATAGACAGATTTCACTGGACAAGAAAAGAATCGTGTCAGATGTTGAAACTACTGATATACTGAAAAGAATGGCTCCTGGAAGTGATAAAAATAAGAACTGACACATTAAATTAGTACCTGATTATTTACTGCAGCTTTGGGCAAAATGTCAAGTCTTTGATGCACTGAGAACTCTGAGCTGGTGGATAATGATCCCCACAAAGCTTTTATATCCCACAAAACTGGTAACCAGAGTAGATGGAATTAGTACTTTTTAAAAAGCCTGAGAGTGGTGTAGAGTTTCCTGCAGGCATATGTGACCAAATGAAGGACAACTAGGACAAGAAATATGGAGCATATACAGAATATGGAGATCAAGCATGCTTCCTAGAGTGAAACTATTGGAGTGCAACTGTGGTAGCTCTGCTCAGATGCAGTGCAAAAAAGCAGCATCTAGTAAAAAGGATAAGCTTATTCAACACAATGAAAGAAAATGAAACATGGTGGTAAAGGAACAGAGGAATTTTGCCAAAAAGCATCATGGAGGTCAGAGAATATGGGATCCATATCATATCAGTCTGTATGCAGTCATATACAGTCATTAGATAGAAGGAAGAGGAGCAACAGATCACTGAGAGTTATACCAAGATAAACAAGCTGCCAAAGAGAACTTCTAAGCCAAGTGGGCACTCAAAAGCAGAAATGGCTACAGGGCAAGGTGGAATCAGTAGAGGAACAGAAATTGCTAGATCAACTGGTTTATCAAGGAGAGAAAAGTAAACACCAGTATTTCTGACTGCAACACAGATGCCACAACAGTGAGACAAGAAACAGACAAAACAAGTGTCAGCAATATGACTGGAGCAAGTGGGTTTATAAGGCCAAATAAAATAAAAAGAACACTGAAAGGCCACATTGTGTATCTTGACTGGTGCACTTTAAGTAAGAAGTGAATGCATTGCTCCAGGGTTATGAGCAACAACATTGTGCTGGAAGGAGGGACAGAAGAATTGTACTGCATAACTGGTTAGGTAGCAAAAGAAGTAAATGACTACTGTAATACGTGGCAGTACAAATTTTCACCAGGCTGTGTATGATTGTAGGTCAGAGTGACTTAATCTAAGTGCTTAGTACTGATAGATTGAGAAAGAGAGCATTACAAGGGAACAGACAGGAGACATGGTTAATCTGTTATGTTGCAAGAGGGTGCAGATCATGATGAAACAATCCTGTAAAAAGAAATTCTTGGGTGTATTAATTCACTAATATCATCAGTGCTGATCACACTATGGTGTTAATTGTTTCTATGCTAGTGAGTCCTGTAGTGCTGGCTGTGAATGACAGATCACACACAGCAGTTTTGTTACAGTGTAACATAACTCCTACACTGAAATTGTGGTGCCGAGTACCATGATTAAGCACATTAAAAAATATAAATCTTCTCAACAGTGCAAGACAAACAGTATTTGCATTTCTTGTTCTGGTGAATTTTTTCACATTTAATTTTTACTATGACTCACACCTTTAGGCAATTCTGATCCAGCCTGCCAGCATGCAGGAATGCCAAACTTAATTAACTGACTGCCTTTAGGTGATAATGAGTTAATATTAAAATTGATCAACTGAAATTAAATAACTATTTTATTTATTTATTTATTTATTTACATTTGTTAACCAGGTGGTATCCAACTGGGTTGAAAAAAAAAACATTTTCAGCAGAGACCCGGGGAGAAAAGCTCCACAACAAAAAGAACATTACTAAGGTACAAGCAGTAAACTTAGTTTAAGTAGTAGATTGATAACAATATGTAAATGAGCTTAACAAAAATATTATAGCAAAATATAACAACAGAATACAATATAAACATGCATGAATACTATTTTTTTACAATATACATGAGGTACATAAGTCATGTAGCTTTACAAGGTGAGTTACTTCTGAAAGACCAAAACTGGTCATGTAGTTTTACAAGTTAGGTCATCTGAAGGAACAAAGATTAATAAAGATAAGACAGATAGTGGGACAGCCTTATGTGGGATGAGCACTATTTGGGCTATCATCTGTAAGATGAGTAGGAAAAAAATAGGAAGAATATTAGTTGGGAACAATACAGGGGCATAACCGATTATCATTTAAATAGTCTTGCAGGGTAGTTTTAAATGTGGACAGGTTGCGGTTTTTAGTTATCTGTTGAGGAAGGGTGTTCCAATCTTTGGCTATTTTATGGGAGTAGAGGGAGTTTCTGTGATAGTTGTGAGACTGCGTTACTTTTAGCATTAGCTTGCTGGATAACCTGAGGAGTCTACAGCTTTGCGTTTGGCTTGACTAGGTTTGATAGAGCTGGGCAGTCAGTAGGGTTGAGTATGATAGTATGGGAAAGTGAAAGTTGTTTTAGTAATACTAGGTCAGGAATTTCTAGCCAGCTGAGCTGTCGGAGAGCAGTGCAGAGGTGTGTTCTGTGGGGTTGGTTGATGACAAACTTAGTTGTTATAGCAGGGGTCTAGTTTATTTAGGTCAGTTTTTGATAGGTTAGTAAAGACCTCAGAGCAGTATAGGAGGGTGGATAGCAAGTAGGATCTTGCAGTGGCTAGTCTAGCTTGTTGTGTAAGGTAAGGTTTAACCCTATATAGAGCGCCTAGTTTAGAGTGGATTTTTTGATGGCCAGATAGATGTGTTTATCAAATTTTAGTGAGTCATCTATGGTTAGCCCTAGCAGCTTGGTCTGATTAGTGGGTCTTATTTTTATACCATTGTTAAATAGTATGGAGAGGGATTGGGTACTGGATTTGGAATATTTATTAGAGAAAATTATGAACTTAGTCTTATTTGGATTTAGGATGAGTTGGTGGCTGGTGAGGTACTTTTCAATGTCTTGGAATGATGATTGCATTTCGTGTTGGAGTTCATGTGGGGAGTGGGCTGAGCAGATAAGGGAGGAGTCATCTACATATTGGATGACAGTGGCATGTTGGGTGGCAGTACATATGTTGTTGGTAAATATTATGAAGAGGAGGGGCCCAAGTATGGAGCCTTGTGGTACCCATGTGGTGACTGGTAATAGTGGGGAGAGGCTGTTTGCCCATTTAGTGACCTGTAGATGGTTGGATAAATAACTGTGAAACCACGTTAGGGGTGTGGTATTGAGATTGTAAGTTGCAAGTCTGTTGAGGAGCAGCTGATGGGACACTGTGTCAAAAGCTTTTGATATATCTAAGAAAACAGCTGAGACTAGTTGTCCTTCATTTTTGATGTAGCAAATGGTCTCTGTAAAGGTTATGAAGGCTGAGTTAGTACTGTGTTTAGGCCTGAAGCCATGCTGGGTGCTGGAGAGTAGGTTGTTGGTAGTGAGGTGATTCATGAGTTGCTGGTGGATACATTTCTGTAGAATTTTGGCAAGGGGGGATAGAATGGCAATGGGATGGTAGTTAGTTATGTCTGTAGATGGGCTGCCCTTATGAAGTGGTATGATATGAGAGATTTTCCATAATTTGGGAATGCACTGTTCGGAGATAGAGTGGTTTATTAGTAATGATATGGGGTAAATGGGGAGGGTTGTGTCAGGAAGGGCATCAGGCGTAAAATTGTGCCACATCATATATGCAGAAAACTGTACAGAAATTCATACCAGATCAGTCGAGGCCTGGGTTAACAATGACCGCCACCAGTACTGCTGACCAACAGGGTGCTGGTGGAAATTGGGTTACTGTTGGCCAAAGGAGGAGAAGAGGCGGAAGGCATGCCTGAAGGCAGGTAAAGGCTAGGACTGTGATAGTGAGGGTCGGAACTTTGAATGTTGGCAGTATGACTGGTATAGGGAGGGAACTAGCTGATATGATGAACCGAAGGACGGTTGGTATATTGTGTGTGCAAGAGACCAGATGGAAGGGGAGCAAGGCTAGGTGTATTGGAGGAGGTTTCAAATTGTTTTATCATGGTGTGGATGGGAGGAGAAATGGCGTAGGCATTATCCTGCAGGAACAGTATGCTAAGAGTGTTTTGGAGGTGAAAAGAGTGTCAGACAGAGTGATGTTTATGAAGCTGGAAATTGATGGTGTAATGATGAATGTTGTTAGTGCATATGCACAGGTTGGGTGTGCGATGGATGAGAAAGAAAAATTTTGGAGTGAGTTGGATGAAGTGGTGATGACTGTACCCAAGGGTGAGAGACTGGTGATTGGAGCAGATTTCAATGGGCATGTTGGGGAAGGGAACAGAGGGGATGAGGAAGTGATGGGTAGGTATGGTGTTAAACAAAGGAATGCAGAAGGTCAGATGGTAGTGGATTTTGCGAAAAGGATGGACATGGCTGTGATGAATACGCATTTTAACAAGAGGGAGGAGCATAGGGTGACATACAAGAGTGGAGGAAGATGCACACAGGTGGATTATATCTTATGTAGAAGGGCCAATCTGAAGGAAATTGGAGACTGTAAATTAGTGGCAGGGGAAAGTTTAGTTAGGCAGCATAGGATGGTGGTTTGTAGAATGACATTGGTCATCAAGAAGAGGAGGATGAGTGTGAGGGCAGCACCAAGGATCAAATGGTGGAAACTGAAAAAGGGTAATTGTGAGGTGATGTTCAGGGAAGAGTTAAGACAGGCACTGGGTGGCAGTGAAGAGTTACCAAATAGCTGGGTAACTACAGCAGAGCTAGTAAGAGAGATGGCTAGAAGGGTGCTTGGTGTGACATCTGGAAAGAGGAAGGAGGACAAGGAGACCTGGTGGTGGAATGAAGAAGTACAGGACAGTATACAGAGAAAGAGGTTGGCGAAGAAGAAGTGGGATTGTCAAAGAGATGAAGAAAGTAGACAAGAATATAAGGAGATGAGGTGCATGGCAAAGAGAGAGGTGGTGAAGGCTAAGGATAAGGCATATGAAGAGTTGTATAAAAGGTTGGATACTAAGGAGGGAGAAAAGGACCTGTACCGATTGGCTAGACAGAGGGACCGAGCTAGTAAAGATGTGCAGCAATTAAGGGTGATAAAGGATAATGAGGGAAACGTACTCACAAGCAAGGAGAGTGTGTTGAGCAGATGGAAAGAGTAGTTTGAGGGGTTGATGAATGAAGAGAATGAGAGGGAGAGAAGGTTGGATGATGTGCGGACAGTGAATCATGAAGTGCAGTGGATTAGCAAGGAGGAAGTAAGGATAGCTATGAAGAGGATGAAGAACGGAAAGGCTGTTGGTCCAGATGGCATACCTGTGGAAGCATGGAGGTGTTTAGGTAAAATGGCAGTGGAGTTTTTAACTAGATTGTTTAATGAAATCTTGGAAAGTAAGAGAATGCCTGAGGAATGGGGAAAAGGTGTTTTGGTACCGATTTTTAAGAATAAGGGTGACGTGCAGAGCTGTAGTAACTACAGAGGGATTAAACTGATCAGTCACAGCATGAAGTTATGGGAAAGAGTAGTGGAAGCTAGGTTAAGAAGGGAGGTGATGATTAGTGATCAGCAGTATGGTTTCATGCCAGGAAAGAGCACTACAGATGCAATGTTTGCTCTGAGAGTTTTGATGGAGAAGTACAGAGAAGGTCAGAAGGAGTTGCATTGTGTCTTTGTAGATTTAGAGAAAGCATATGACAGGGTGCCTAGAGAGGAGTTGTGGTATTGTATGAGAAAGTCGGGAGTGTCAGAGAAGTATGTAAGAGTGGTACAGGATATGTATGAAGGTAGGGTAACAGTGGTGATGTCTACGGTGGGAGTGACAGATGTGTTTAAGGTGGAGGTGGGATTTCATCAAAGATCAGCTCTGAGCCCTTTCTTATTTGCAATGGTGATGGACAGGTTGACAGACGAGATCAGGCAGGAGTCCCCGTGGACTATGATGTTTGCAGATGTCATTGTGATCTGTAGTGAGAGAAGGGAACAGGTGGAGGAGACCCTGGAGAGGTGGAGATATGCTTTAGAGAGAAGAGGAATGAAGGTCAGCAGGACTAAGACAGAATATATGTGTGTGAATGAGAGGAAGGATAGAGGAATGGTAAGGATGCAGGGAGTAGGGCTGGCGAAGGTGGATGAGTTTAAATACTTGCGATCAACAGTTCAGAGTAATGGTGAGTTTAGATAACAGGTGAAGAAGAGAGTGCAGGCAGGATGGAGTGGGTGGAGAAGAGTGTCAGGAGTGATTTGTGACAGACGAGTACCAATAAGAGTGAAAGGGAAGGTCTACAAGAGGGTAGTGAGACCAGCTATGTTATACAGATTGGAGACAGTGGCATTGACAATAAGGCAGGAGTCAGAGCTTGACGTGGCAGAGTTGAAGATGTTAAGATTTGCACTGGGTGTGACGAGGATGGACAGGATTAGGAATAGGTATATTAGAGGGTCAGCCCAGGTTGGAAGGTTTGGAGACAAAGCCAGAGAGGCAAAATTGCATTAGTTTGGACATGTGCTGAGGATGCAGAGTATATTGGGAAAAGGATGCTAAGGATGAAGCTGCCAGGTAACAGGAGAAGAGGAAGGCCTAAAATAAGGTTTATGGATGTGGTGAGAGAGGACATGCAGGCAGTTGGTGTGACAGAGCAGGATGCAGAGGACAGGAAGAAATGGAAACAGATGATCTGCTGTGGCAACAACTAACGGGAGCAGCCGAAAGAAGAAGAAGATATGTGGTAGGCGATGGATGGGGATGCTAGTTTTAGGTATTCATTTGGAAGTTGGTCGGCAGCTAAGCAGCAGGGTTTTAATTTACATAGGAGTTTTTTATGTAGGAAGTTGGAATGGGAATAAAGGAGAAGGAGTTTATGTCATCAGAGGTAGGGGAGGGGACAGTGAGTGGTGGGATTGTTTTGATGTCTAGGAAAGAAGTGATAGAGTTGATGAAGTGGGAATTGAATTGTGAGGCTAAGGGCACAGAGGAGTTAGTAGTGAGGGGGCAGAGGTAGTGGTTTTACTGGGGTTAAGGAGGTGGTTAATATTGTTCCAGAACTTATGTGGATTGTGCTGGTATTTTTGTTGGCGGGTGAGAAAATAGGTTCTTTTATCCTTGATGATGTTTTTCTTAGCATGGTTTCTAAGTTGTTTGTAAAGGGTGAGATCGTTGTTATTTTTGGTCATATAATATAGTGACCAGGCCTTACCTCTTTGTTTCATTAGTTGTTTTGTTTCTTTAGAAAGCCATGGTAGCTGTTTGTTTTTTTGGCAATTTTTTTCCGAGGGGCAAGATTATTTAATATTTCAAGGAATTTGTTATTGAAGTATTCTACAGCTAGATTTAGATGCAGGTTTTTTAATGGGGACCAATCACAGTTTTTTAGTAGTAAATTGAAGGTGTCAGAGGAGAAATATTTTTTTGCTACGGGTGTATTTGTATGAGATGCTGGTTTGGATATGTGTTTTCTTCATAACTAGAAATGTGGGGGTATGGTCACTTGGCTTTGAGTGTAATTTGGGAAACATGTTTAGATTAGACTATGAACTATGAAAACACAACTGGAGAGAGGCATAGGAAATGATCTGCAAAATGAGGACAGGGAGGTGAATTATCCCAGTCTGCATAGTAGATTTAGGCTTCCCTCTTTTTGACATCGATCATCTCCTTCTACCAGTCTAATCTAAACATTTTTCCCAAATTACACTCAAGGCTTATTTCTTGTCAGAACTCCTCAAAGCATCAGAGCACCACCTTGGCTTCTCCTTCCAGATCTTTCTGAAAGCTAGATGAGCAGCACAGTTTAAAATTACTCAAACACAAGAAGATTGCTGAATAAAGTGGGCAGGGACAGATTACATTAACAGAGTCGTCATGCAATGTTTGGGAATGTATTTTTCATTACTGTATTATTTTCTCTTTCTCATATTTAGGCTAATTTCTTATTATAGACTTTTTGAGACATTTAAACTTGCACTGCAGCCCTAGTAATTGATAAATAAGTACATTTTCAGTAGCTGCTCAAAGTACAGTCAGATTGTGTGTAGATGAAGGGATTGAACCATCTGCTGAGGGGCAGTGTGACCAAACTTGAAACAAAAAGAGGAACGTGACTTAGGAGAATACAGATGAACTGGCTATACTAATTACAGAGAGAGAAATATGAATGCAGATGCCTGGTAGCAGACATAATGAGCTGAATATTGTTTCAGAATCATTTATTTATTTATTTATTTACATTTGTTTACTGGGAAATTTCCAGGAAATCATTACACACCTGTAGTAAAGTATTGATAATGTGCCATAGTGAAAGAAATGCATTTAAATTTCCAGTAAGTAACTCAAACCACTGGCAGTGTACAAATAGAGAAAGAGAGTGATGACCTATCATTAGAAAATAATCTATAATGGGAAGAAAGAAAAAACTAGCTGTTCAAAGAGAAGCACAAAATGAGAGAGAAATGCATTTTCTGAAAAAGTGGATCTGCTTAAAGGAAAGGGCAACTGCTGCATGGAATAGCAACTGGAGAAAAGAAATAAGGGAAAGTGAGAGTGATAAAGAGCGAAACGAGGGATAAGATATGAAAATAAATATTTATTAACTGTAATTATGTGAATGTTATCAGATTATTATTAGTAATTTTGATGCAGATAGACAATTTTAGGAGGTAAATATATTTATGTACTATCAGAATGTATCTTTAAGAAGTTAATTAGTTTTTTGGCGCCAAACTGGTTATATAAACTATTGTAAAGTAAAAACAGTAGGTTCTGATGAAGTCTGTGTGGTAACAGATGAAAGCGCTTAACCCCATGGTATAATCATCTTGTTTTAAGTTTTGGAACATCTGTGCATTTTAAAATAATAAATATTCCTTGTTCGAGCTGCAGCATAATAATTCTGCTTAAGGAAGCTTTTACTCTTCAGTTGGTGGATTCTACAGTTGTTTGTTTGTTCATGGAAGTGGTTTCCTGATGGCAGGTACTCCAGACGTGATGCAAGCTTCATTGAACAAGGAAGATTTTTTGTCCTTACGTTCGGATTTAACTTGGCTTCAAACAGAGGTCACTAAACTTGTGGAACTAGTGAGTCTTTTAACTGCCAACTCAGTTCCGGTGGCAGTTACGGAAAATACATCCTCAGTCAAATGCAGTAAAGCGTGTACTGGAATTAACACTAGTACTCAGGTAGAAATACCAAATGGGCAATATTGTGAGTTAAAAGAAGGGATTCAGTCTGAAAATGATTCGTTGGAACTTGGTTATAAGCAAACAGAGAATATTACATCGCCTGAAGCTGAATTCACATTTGATTTTAGTTTATTTCATTCACAAAATGAAGCCCAGCGTTTGGGAGGCGAGACCCAAGCATAAGCAACCAGTTAAAACGTATTCTGCTATTATGAAAAAACAAACTGAACTTCAAAAAGGTACTGTTAGTAATAAAATAATTTCTAGTCCCTTTAACAAGTTTAAAATAACTGTCGATAAAGGAAGAGATAATATGGGACATAAAAATACCAGTAGTAAGCAGAATTATGATGTTATAGATAATTTTTTAAATCATGAGTATGATTTTGTCAATGAGAATGGATATTGCAGTGTGGATGATAAAAGGAAATGCTCATTTACCTCTGTGGAGTGTGTTAAAGAATAAATACAAATGTTAGGTAGGAAATTGTTCAATATGAAATGCATAAAAATTGATAATGCTTATTTAACAAAATGCCTAACTATGCATATTGTACCCAAAGGAATTAGGTTTTTCAAATTACCTTTGGGAATAGAGTATAATGTTGAAAATATATGTGCATTTAATAAAATGTTTGATGATTTTGGGTACACATATATGAAACTATTAATCAAGAATAATGATGCAAAACTTTCTGTTTTATTAAATGAAATAGATATTTTGAATGAAGAGATAACACAAGATATAGCTTTTGAACAATGGAGAGACTTTTATTTGAAACAATTTCATACAGCAGAAAATAAAGCTATGAACATCTATAATAGGAAACAAAGGAAGATACAATGAGATGTAGAACAATATAAAAACAATAGAGTGCATATATGGCCACATGATAGAAGAGTTAATGGAAAAGAAAGACCTTTACTTGACAGAAATAGATTTAGGAACAATGAAGGGGAAGAAAATTTTCAGGGGGCAGATTTTACCCAGCCCCGAAACAGCAATACAGAAGGGAATATTAAAACAAGCACCTGACATTCATCAAATCAACACAGAGTACATTAATGCAGGAATTAATACACATACTAGTTTAGATGATAGATCTAAGGAAGTTGAGATATTAGAGAAGGTATCAGCAGTTGAGGAAAATATAAAAATGGTAGAAAGGAAAGGCAATTATACCTTATATACATTTAATGGTTTCCAAGTATACAATTATGCTGAATACGCAATTGGTCAAGAATTTTTTACCTTATTCAGTAAAGGGATGAAATTTATACCCATAACCGGGCTTAAATTAGTTGACATGATTAAAGAAATAAAAATGTACTGTAGAAGGTTAAATTTAGCATTGGAATTTGGACAAAATGATGAAAATATAGTTCATATGACACACAACAAGTTAAAGAAAAAAAGTTTGTACATTCCAGTAGTAAATGCACAAGTTGCCAATTATGAAAAAATGGTGTGCAAGGACATATATTGGTTATATAACAATATAAAGACTGTAGATACTTACAAAAATGCAATTGAGGACAATTTGACTAAAAATGAACGGAGATGTCTAGAATCAATTATGAAAAAGAAAGAGTTAAGAATTATGAAGCCAGACAAAGGAGGGGGCATTGTAATTTATAATAGTTTTGATTACAATGCGGTGATACATAATATACTATATCTTTCTGGAAATTATGAAGTCATTTTTTTAAATCAAGTTAATATAGGTCACAGAAGAATAGATTTAGTCATCGAAGAATATTTGATAGAAAACAGGATTACAAATGAGATCTACAATTTCATTAAGATTGATTTTCCTATAGTGGCAAAGATAATAGGTATCCTTAAGGTACATAAATGCAAGGACAACCCTCCTTTTAGACCTATAATATCAGGGTCTAAATCAAAAACATTCAATTTGGGTGTAACTATAGACAGTTGGACCAAACATGTATATGACAATATTCCATATTTAATAAAGGATTCTTGGCATTTTTTAAGTAAACTTACGCAGGATATATGGAATGGTGGATTGTTTTTTGTGACAATTGATGTTATTGATTTATTCTCTTGCATACCCAAATAATGTGGTTTGGAATTTTTTAGTAATAGTTTGAGGGCTCACTCAAAAATGTCATGGGATAAAATCAGTTTAATTGTGGATATGATGAGTTTAGTTCTAGACCACAATTACATTCAATTTCAAGGGGAGTATTTTAGGCAAAGTAGAGGGGTAGCTATGGGCGCCTCTTGTGCCCCTATTTTTGCAAATCTTGTAATGGTAGATTGGGAGTCAAAATATGTGTTTCAAAGCAAATTTTTCCATCACATAGTTTTATATGTTAGATTTTTAGATGACCTATTTATTCTATGGAGAGAATGCGTATGATGAAATTATTTATTTTATTAATTATATAAATGATACGACTGATTTTTTGAAATTTACATACAACATTAACAAAAAAGGAATAGCATATTTAGATACCTATATAAGTCATACAAGTAATGGTTTTGAATCAAAAATATATAGGAAAAATACATTTTCTAATGATTATATAGAATATAGTAGCAGTCATCCACCATATATATTCAAAAATGTGGTAAAAGGACAGTGTGTTAGAGCAGCACGTATGTCATCAAGTAAAGATATAATGGAAAAAGAATTGGAAACAATATTTAACATGTTTAGAAGCAGGGGTTATCCCAATACTATGTTAAATGATGTAGTTGGATATGTAAAAGACAATGGGGTATTAAGTTTCTACCTCTTTTAGGTGCATTAAGTGTTAGTGGTAAAGGAAAAGAGATGATGGATACCTCAGAAGCATACAATAGAGTGTGTGTGATTATGTATACACCTTTTGCAAATCATATAAAGGATATATTGAATAGACATTGGGATATGATAACAATCACAGAAAGTGTAGCTATGGTTTTGGGCAAACAACCCAAATGTGTATTCAAAACGGCTCCAAATATTAAAAATTATTGGAGAGGGCATCACACATTGAGAAATACAAGAAAACAATCAAGGGAACTTCGAAATGTGGTTCTTGTAGTCAATGCAGATATATATTTGAATCAGCATGCATTAAGTTAGAGAATATCCACAAGACACATATAAAATGCAAGGCAGGAAATTGCAACACACAACATGTAGTTTATCTTGCCACATGCGATGCCTGCCCAGCATTTTATATAGGAAAGACCGAGAGGAAATTCAAAAAATGTATATATGGGCACTATTATAAGATACAGAAAAGAGACATGAAGAATGCCTTATATAAACATATATACAGCAGAGGACATGAACACACATTCAAATTTTCTATCATTGAACATATTGACTGCACTGAAAGAGGAGGCAACTGGAAAGTATATTTAGCCTTACTGGAAAGTAAGTGGCAGATATTTACTGATGCCACAAGATTTCCAGGCATAAATGATAGCATTAGTTTGAAACCTTTCCTAATATTAGAATAAAATAAAATAAAATTTTCGCATTTTAGAATTATTTTGCATATTTTGCACATTTGGACATTAAGATGTGCATTGCAGTGTAAAACAATAGTGTTTTATAATTGTTTTATATTTGTTTACACTTTTATAATCATGTTTAGTTACAATTTATTATGCTATGTTAAAATGTATGCACATTATTGGGAATTCTATATTTACAATTGACCAATATATACAATGTTTCTTTGCACATTACAATGCATTTTAATCAATATTTATTATTATCATTTACTAGAAAGTACTATCTATTTTATTATCAATGTTAAATAATGTATTTTAATCAATGTAAAATATATATTCTTAAAATAAATATTTATTAACTGTAATTATGTGAATATTATCAGATTATTATTAGTAATTTTGATGCAGATAGACAATTTTAGGAGGTAAATATATTCATGTACTATCAGAATGTATCTTTAAGAAGTTAATTAGTTTTTTGGCGCCTAACTGGTTATATAAACTATTGTAAAGTAAAAACAGTAGGTTCTGATGAAGTCTGTGTGGTAACAGATGAAAGCGCTTAACCCCATGGTATAATCATCTTGTTTTAACTTTTGGAACATCTGTGCATTTTAAAATAATAAATATTCCTTGTTCGAGCTGCAGCATAATAATTCTGCTTAAGGAAGCTTTTACTCTTCAGTTGGTGGATTCTACAGTTGTTTGTTTGTTCATGGAAGTGGTTTCCTGATGGCAGGTACTCCAGACGTGATGCAAGCTTCATTGAACAAGGAAGATTTTTTGTCCTTACGTTCGGATTTAACTTGGCTTCAAACAGAGGTCACTAAACTTGTGGAATTAGTGAGTCTTTTAACTGCCAACTCAGTTCCGGTGGCAGTTACGGAAAATACATCCTCAGTCAAATGCAGTAAAGCGTGTACTGGAATTAACACTAGTACTCAGGTAGAAATACCAAATGGGCAATATTGTGAGTTAAAAGAAGGGATTCAGTCTGAAAATGATTCGTTGGAACTTGGTTATAAGCAAACAGAGAATATTACATCGCCTGAAGCTGAATTCACATTTGATTTTAGTTTATTTCATTCACAAAATGAAGCCCAGCGTTTGGGAGCGAGACCCAAGCATAAGCAACCAGTTAAAACGTATTCTGCTATTATGAAAAAACAAACTGAACTTCAAAAAGGTACTGTTAGTAATAAAATAATTTCTAGTCCCTTTAACAAGTTTAAAATAACTGTCGATAAAGGAAGAGATAATATGGGACATAAAAATACCAGTAGTAAGCAGAATTATGATGTTATAGATAATTTTTTAAATCATGAGTATGATTTTGTCAATGAGAATGGATATTGCAGTGTGGATGATAAAAGGAAATGCTCATTTACCTCTTTGGAGTGTGTTAAAGAAAAAATACAAATGTTAGGTAGGAAATTGTTCAATATGAAATGCATAAAAATTGATAATGCTTATTTAACAAAATGCCTAACTATGCATATTGTACCCAAAGGAATTAGGTTTTTCAAATTACCTTTGGGAATAGAGTATAATGTTGAAAATATATGTGCATTTAATAAAATGTTTGATGATTTTGGGTACACATATATGAAACTATTAATCAAGAATAATGATGCAAAACTTTCTGTTTTATTAAATGAAATAGATATTTTGAATGAAGAGATAACACAAGATATAGCTTTTGAACAATGGAGAGACTTTTATTTGAAACAATTTCATACAGCAGAAAATAAAGCTATGAACATCTATAATAGGAAACAAAGGAAGATACAATGAGATGTAGAACAATATAAAAACAATAGAGTGTATATATGGCCACATGATAGAAGAGTTAATGGAAAAGAAAGACCTTTACTTGACAGAAATAGATTTAGGAACAATGAAAGGGAAGAAAATTTTCAAGGGGGCAGATTTTACCCAGCCCCGAAACAGCAATACAGAAGGGAATATTAAAACAAGCACCTGACATTCATCAAATCAACACAGAGTACATTAATGCAGGAATTAATACACATACTAGTTTAGATGATAGATCTAAGGAAGTTGAGATATTAGAGAAGGTATCAGCAGTTGAGGAAAATATAAAAATAGTAGAAAGGAAAGGCAATTATACCTTATATACATTTAATGGTTTCCAAGTATACAATTATACTGAATACGCAATTGGTCAAGAATTTTTTACCTTATTCAGTAAAGGGATGAAATTTATACCCATAACCGGGCTTAAATTAGTTGACATGATTAAAGAAATAAAAATGTACTGTAGAAGGTTAAATTTAGCATTGGAATTCGGACAAAATGATGAAAATATAGTTCATATGACACACAACAAGTTAAAGAAAAAAAGTTTGTACATTCCAGTAGTAAATGCACAAGTTGCCAATTATGAAAAAATGGTGTGCAAGGACATATATTGGTTATATAACAATATAAAGACTGTAGATACTTACAAAAATGCAATTGAGGACAATTTAACTAAAAATGAATGGAGATGTCTAGAATCAATTATGAAAAAGAAAGAGTTAAGAATTATGAAGCCAGACAAAGGAGGGGGCATTGTAATTTATAATAGTTTTGATTACAATGCGGTGATACATAATATACTATATCTTTCTGGAAATTATGAAGTCATTTTTTTAAATCAAGTTAATATAGGTCACAGAAGAATAGATTTAGTCATCGAAGAATATTTGATAGAAAACAGGATTACAAATGAGAGCTACAATTTCATTAAGATTGATTTTCCTATAGTGGCAAAGATAATAGGTATCCCTAAGGTACATAAATGCAAGGACAACCCTCCTTTTAGACCTATAATATCAGGGTCTAAATCAAAAACATTCAATTTGGGTGTAACTATAGACAGTTGGACCAAACATGTATATGACAATATTCCATATTTAATAAAGGATTCTTGGCATTTTTTAAGTAAACTTACGCAGGATATATGGAATGGTGGATTGTTTTTTTGTGACAATTGATGTTATTGATTTATTCTCTTGCATACCCAAAGAATGTGGTTTGGAATTTTTTAGTAATAGTTTGAGGGCTCACTCAAAAATGTCATGGGATAAAATCAGTTTAATTGTGGATATGATGAGTTTAGTTCTAGACCACAATTACATTCAATTTTAAGGGGAGTATTTTAGGCAAAGTAGAGGGGTAGCTATGGGCGCCTCTTGTGCCCCTATTTTTGCAAATCTTGTAATGGTAGATTGGGAGTCAAAATATGTGTTTCAAAGCAAATTTTTCCATCACATAGTTTTATATGTTAGATTTTTAGATGACCTATTTATTCTATGGAGAGGTACGTATGATGAAATTATTTCTTTTATTAATTATATAAATGATACGACTGATTTTTTGAAATTTACATACAACATTAACAAAAAAGGAATAGCATATTTAGATACCTATATAAGTCATACAAGTAATGGTTTTGAATCAAAAATATATAGGAAAAATACATTTTCTAATGATTATATAGAATATAGTAGCAGTCATCCACCATATATATTCAAAAATGTGGTAAAAGGACAGTGTGTTAGAGCAGCACGTATGTCATCAAGTAAAGATATAATGGAAAAAGAATTGGAAACAATATTTAACATGTTTAGAAGCAGGGGTTATCCCAATACTATGTTAAATGATGTAGTTGGATATGTAAAAAGACAATGGGGTATTAAGTTTCTACCTCTTTTAGGTGCATTAAGTGTTAGTGGTAAAGGAAAAGAGATGATGGATACCTCAGAAGCATACAATAGAGTGTGTGTGATTATGTATACACCTTTTGCAAATCATATAAAGGATATATTGAATAGACATTGGGATATGATAACAATCACAGAAAGTGTAGCTATGGTTTTGGGCAAACAACCCAAATGTGTATTCAAAACGGCTCCAAATATTAAAAAATTATTGGAGAGGGCATCACAAATTGAGAAATACAAGAAAACAATCAAGGGAACTTCGAAATGTGGTCCTTGTAGTCAATGCAGATATATATTTGAATCAGCATGCATTAAGTTAGAGAATATCCACAAGACACATATAAAATGCAAGGCAGGAAATTGCAACACACAACATGTAGTTTATCTTGCCACATGCGATGCCTGCCCAGCATTTTATATAGGAAAGACCGAGAGGAAATTCAAAAAATGTATATATGGGCACTATTATAAGATACAGAAAAGAGACATGAAGAATGCCTTATATAAACATATATACAGCAGAGGACATGAACACACATTCAAATTTTCTATCATTGAACATATTGACTGCACTGAAAGAGGAGGCAACTGGAAAGTATATTTAGCCTTACTGGAAAGTAAGTGGCAGATATTTACTGATGCCACAAGATTTCCAGGCATAAATTATAGCATTAGTTTGAAACCTTTCCTAATATTAGAATAAAGTAAAATAAAATTTTCGCATTTTAGAATTATTTTGCATATTTTGCACATTTGGACATTAAGATGTGCATTGCAGTGTAAAACAATAGTGTTTTATAATTGTTTTATATTTGTTTACACTTTTATAATCATGTTTAGTTACAATTTATTATGCTATGTTAAAATGTATGCACATTATTGGGAATTCTATATTTACAATTGACCGATATATACAATGTTTCTTTGCACATTACAATGCATTTTAATCAATATTTATTATTATCATTTACTAGAAAGTATTATCTATTTTATTATCAATGTTAAATAATGTATTTTAATCAATGTAAAATATATATTCTTAAAATAAATATTTATTAACTGTAATTATATGAATATTATCAGATTATTATTAGTAATTTTGATGCAGATAGACAATTTTAGGAGGTAAATATATTTATGTACTATCAGAATGTATCTTTAAGAAGTTAATTAGTTTGTTGGCGCCAAACTGGTTATATAAACTATTGTAAAGTAAAAACAGTAGGTTCTGATGAAGTCTGTGTGGTAACAGATGGAAGCGCTTAATCCCATGGTATAATCATCTTGTTTTAACTTTTGGAACATCTGTGCATTTTAAAATAATAAATATTCCTTGTTCGAGCTGCAGCATAATAATTCTGCTTAAGGAAGCTTTTACTCTTCAGTTGGTGGATTCTACAGTTGTTTGTTTGTTCATGGAAGTGGTTTCCTGATGGCAGGTACTCCAGACGTGATGCAAGCTTCATTGAACAAGGAAGATTTTTTGTCCTTACGTTCGGATTTAACTTGGCTTCAAACAGAGGTCACTAAACTTGTGGAATTAGTGAGTCTTTTAACTGCCAACTCAGTTCCGGTGGCAGTTACGGAAAATACATCCTCAGTCAAATGCAGTAAAGCGTGTACTGGAATTAACACTAGTACTCAGGTAGAAATACCAAATGGGCAATATTGTGAGTTAAAAGAAGGGATTCAGTCTGAAAATGATTCGTTGGAACTTGGTTATAAGCAAACAGAGAATATTACATCGCCTGAAGCTGAATTCACATTTGATTTTAGTTTATTTCATTCACAAAATGAAGCCCAGCGTTTGGGAGCGAGACCCAAGCATAAGCAACCAGTTAAAACGTATTCTGCTATTATGAAAAAACAAACTGAACTTCAAAAAGGTACTGTTAGTAATAAAATAATTTCTAGTCCCTTTAACAAGTTTAAAATAACTGTCGATAAAGGAAAAGATAATATGGGACATAAAAATACCAGTAGTAAGCAGAATTATGATGTTATAGATAATTTTTTAAATCATGAGTATGATTTTGTCAATGAGAATGGATATTGCAGTGTGGATGATAAAAGGAAATGCTCATTTACCTCTTTGGAGTGTGTTAAAGAAAAAATACAAATGTTAGGTAGGAAATTGTTCAATATGAAATGCATAAAAATTGATAATGCTTATTTAACAAAATGCCTAACTATGCATATTGTACCCAAAGGAATTAGGTTTTTCAAATTACCTTTGGGAATAGAGTATAATGTTGAAAATATATGTGCATTTAATAAAATGTTTGATGATTTTGGGTACACATATATGAAACTATTAATCAAGAATAATGATGCAAAACTTTCTGTTTTATTAAATGAAATAGATATTTTGAATGAAGAGATAACACAAGATATAGCTTTTGAACAATGGAGAGACTTTTATTTGAAACAATTTCATACAGCAGAAAATAAAGCTATGAACATCTATAATAGGAAACAAAGGAAGATACAATGAGATGTAGAACAATATAAAAACAATAGAGTGTATATATGGCCACGTGATAGAAGAGTTAATGGAAAAGAAAGACCTTTACTTGACAGAAATAGATTTAGGAACAATGAACGGGAAGAAAATTTTCAAGGGGCAGATTTTACCCAGCCCGAAACAGCAATACAGAAGGGAATATTAAAACAAGCACCTGACATTCATCAAATCAACACAGAGTACATTAATGCAGGAATTAATACACATACTAGTTTAGATGATAGATCTAAGGAAGTTGAGATATTAGAGAAGGTATCAGCAGTTGAGGAAAATATAAAAATAGTAGAAAGGAAAGGCAATTATACCTTATATACATTTAATGGTTTCCAAGTATACAATTATACTGAATACGCAATTGGTCAAGAATTTTTTACCTTATTCAGTAAAGGGATGAAATTTATACCCATAACCGGGCTTAAATTAGTTGACATGATTAAAGAAATAAAAATGTACTGTAGAAGGTTAAATTTAGCATTGGAATTCGGACAAAATGATGAAAATATAGTTCATATGACACACAACAAGTTAAAGAAAAAGTTTGTACATTCCAGTAGTAAATGCACAAGTTGCCAATTATGAAAAATGGTGTGCAAGGACATATATTGGTTATATAACAATATAAAGACTGTAGATACTTACAAAAATGCAATTGAGGACAATTTGACTAAAAATGAATGGAGATGTCTAGAATCAATTATGAAAAAGAAAGAGTTAAGAATTATGAAGCCAGACAAAGGAGGGGGCATTGTAATTTATAATAGTTTTGATTACAATGCGGTGATACATAATATACTATATCTTTCTGGAAATTATGAAGTCATTTCAATAAATCAAGTTAATATAGGTCACAGAAGAATAGATTTAGTCATCGAAGAATATTTGATAGAAAACAGGATTACAAATGAGAGCTACAATTTCATTAAGATTGATTTTCCTATAGTGGCAAAGATAATAGGTATCCCTAAGGTACATAAATGCAAGGACAACCCTCCTTTTAGACCTATAATATCAGGGTCTAAATCAAAACATTCAATTTGGGTGTAACTATAGACAGTTGGACCAAACATGTATATGACAATATTCCATATTTAATAAAGGATTCTTGGCATTTTTTAAGTAAACTTACGCAGGATATATGGAATGGTGGATTGTTTTTGTGACAATTGATGTTATTGATTTATTCTCTTGCATACCCAAAGAATGTGGTTTGGAATTTTTTAGTAATAGTTTGAGGGCTCACTCAAAAATGTCATGGGATAAAATCAGTTTAATTGTGGATATGATGAGTTTAGTTCTAGACCACAATTACATTCAATTTTAAGGGGAGTATTTTAGGCAAAGTAGAGGGGTAGCTATGGGCGCCTCTTGTGCCCCTATTTTTGCAAATCTTGTAATGGTAGATTGGGAGTCAAAATATGTGTTTCAAAGCAAATTTTTCCATCACATAGTTTTATATGTTAGATTTTTAGATGACCTATTTATTCTATGGAGCGGTAACTATGATGAAATTATTTCTTTTATTAATTATATA
The DNA here is from genome assembly GCF_019279795.1 of Protopterus annectens. Lineage (NCBI taxonomy): Eukaryota > Metazoa > Chordata > Ceratodontiformes > Protopteridae > Protopterus > Protopterus annectens. The sequence continues at coordinate 582,884,970 of NC_056727.1, read as the reverse complement.
AATGATACGACTGATTTTTTGAAATTTACATACAACATTAACAAAAAAGGAATAGCATATTTAGATACCTATATAAGTCATACAAGTAATGGTTTTGAATCAAAATATATAGGAAAAATACATTTTCTAATGATTATATAGAATATAGTAGCAGTCATCCACCATATATATTCAAAATGTGGTAAAAGGACAGTGTGTTAGAGCAGCACGTATGTCATCAAGTAAAGATATAATGGAAAGAGAATTGGAAACAATATTTAACATGTTTAGAAGCAGGGGTTATCCCAATACTATGTTAAATGATGTAGTTGGATATGTAAAAAGACAATGGGGTATTAAGTTTCTACCTCTTTTAGGTGCATTAAGTGTTAGTGGTAAAGGAAAAGAGATGATGGATACCTCAGAAGCATACAATAGAGTGTGTGTGATTATGTATACACCTTTTGCAAATCATATAAAGGATATATTGAATAGACATTGGGATATGATAACAATCACAGAAAGTGTAGCTATGGTTTTGGGCAAACAACCCAAATGTGTATTCAAAACGGCTCCAAATATTAAAAAATTATTGGAGAGGGCATCACAAATTGAGAAATACAAGAAAACAATCAAGGGAACTTCGAAATGTGGTCCTTGTAGTCAATGCAGATATATATTTGAATCAGCATGCATTAAGTTAGAGAATATCCACAAGACACATATAAAATGCAAGGCAGGAAATTGCAACACACAACATGTAGTTTATCTTGCCACATGCGATGCCTGCCCAGCATTTTATATAGGAAAGACCGAGAGGAAATTCAAAAAATGTATATATGGGCACTATTATAAGATACAGAAAAGAGACATGAAGAATGCCTTATATAAACATATATACAGCAGAGGACATGAACACACATTCAAATTTTCTATCATTGAACATATTGACTGCACTGAAAGAGGAGGCAACTGGAAAGTATATTTAGCCTTACTGGAAAGTAAGTGGCAGATATTTACTGATGCCACAAGATTTCCAGGCATAAATTATAGCATTAGTTTGAAACCTTTCCTAATATTAGAATAAAGTAAAATAAAATTTTCGCATTTTAGAATTATTTTGCATATTTTGCACATTTGGACATTAAGATGTGCATTGCAGTGTAAAACAATAGTGTTTTATAATTGTTTTATATTTGTTTACACTTTTATAATCATGTTTAGTTACAATTTATTATGCTATGTTAAAATGTATGCACATTATTGGGAATTCTATATTTACAATTGACCGATATATACAATGTTTCTTTGCACATTACAATGCATTTTAATCAATATTTATTATTATCATTTACTAGAAAGTATTATCTATTTTATTATCAATGTTAAATAATGTATTTTAATCAATGTAAAATATATATTCTTAAAATAAATATTTATTAACTGTAATTATATGAATATTATCAGATTATTATTAGTAATTTTGATGCAGATAGACAATTTTAGGAGGTAAATATATTTATGTACTATCAGAATGTATCTTTAAGAAGTTAATTAGTTTGTTGGCGCCAAACTGGTTATATAAACTATTGTAAAGTAAAAACAGTAGGTTCTGATGAAGTCTGTGTGGTAACAGATGGAAGCGCTTAATCCCATGGTATAATCATCTTGTTTTAACTTTTGGAACATCTGTGCATTTTAAAATAATAAATATTCCTTGTTCGAGCTGCAGCATAATAATTCTGCTTAAGGAAGCTTTTACTCTTCAGTTGGTGGATTCTACAGTTGTTTGTTTGTTCATGGAAGTGGTTTCCTGATGGCAGGTACTCCAGACGTGATGCAAGCTTCATTGAACAAGGAAGATTTTTTGTCCTTACGTTCGGATTTAACTTGGCTTCAAACAGAGGTCACTAAACTTGTGGAATTAGTGAGTCTTTTAACTGCCAACTCAGTTCCGGTGGCAGTTACGGAAAATACATCCTCAGTCAAATGCAGTAAAGCGTGTACTGGAATTAACACTAGTACTCAGGTAGAAATACCAAATGGGCAATATTGTGAGTTAAAAGAAGGGATTCAGTCTGAAAATGATTCGTTGGAACTTGGTTATAAGCAAACAGAGAATATTACATCGCCTGAAGCTGAATTCACATTTGATTTTAGTTTATTTCATTCACAAAATGAAGCCCAGCGTTTGGGAGCGAGACCCAAGCATAAGCAACCAGTTAAAACGTATTCTGCTATTATGAAAAACAAACTGAACTTCAAAAAGGTACTGTTAGTAATAAAATAATTTCTAGTCCCTTTAACAAGTTTAAAATAACTGTCGATAAAGGAAAAGATAATATGGGACATAAAAATACCAGTAGTAAGCAGAATTATGATGTTATAGATAATTTTTAAATCATGAGTATGATTTTGTCAATGAGAATGGATATTGCAGTGTGGATGATAAAAGGAAATGCTCATTTACCTCTTTGGAGTGTGTTAAAGAAAAATACAAATGTTAGGTAGGAAATTGTTCAATATGAAATGCATAAAATTGATAATGCTTATTTAACAAAATGCCTAACTATGCATATTGTACCCAAAGGAATTAGGTTTTTCAAATTACCTTTGGGAATAGAGTATAATGTTGAAAATATATGTGCATTTAATAAAATGTTTGATGATTTTGGGTACACATATATGAAACTATTAATCAAGAATAATGATGCAAAACTTTCTGTTTTATTAAATGAAATAGATATTTTGAATGAAGAGATAACACAAGATATAGCTTTTGAACAATGGAGAGACTTTTATTTGAAACAATTTCATACAGCAGAAAATAAAGCTATGAACATCTATAATAGGAAACAAAGGAAGATACAATGAGATGTAGAACAATATAAAAACAATAGAGTGTATATATGGCCACGTGATAGAAGAGTTAATGGAAAAGAAAGACCTTTACTTGACAGAAATAGATTTAGGAACAATGAAGGAGAAGAAAATTTTCAAGGGGCAGATTTTACCCAGCCCGAAACAGCAATACAGAAGGGAATATTAAAACAAGCACCTGACATTCATCAAATCAACACAGAGTACATTAATGCAGGAATTAATACACATACTAGTTTAGATGATAGATCTAAGGAAGTTGAGATATTAGAGAAGGTATCAGCAGTTGAGGAAAATATAAAAATAGTAGAAAGGAAAGGCAATTATACCTTATATACATTTAATGGTTTCCAAGTATACAATTATACTGAATACGCAATTGGTCAAGAATTTTTTACCTTATTCAGTAAAGGGATGAAATTTATACCCATAACCGGGCTTAAATTAGTTGACATGATTAAAGAAATAAAAATGTACTGTAGAAGGTTAAATTTAGCATTGGAATTCGGACAAAATGATGAAAATATAGTTCATATGACACACAACAAGTTAAAGAAAAAAAGTTTGTACATTCCAGTAGTAAATGCACAAGTTGCCAATTATGAAAAAATGGTGTGCAAGGACATATATTGGTTATATAACAATATAAAGACTGTAGATACTTACAAAAATGCAATTGAGGACAATTTGACTAAAAATGAACGGAGATGTCTAGAATCAATTATGAAAAAGAAAGAGTTAAGAATTATGAAGCCAGACAAAGGAGGGGGCATTGTAATTTATAATAGTTTTGATTACAATGCGGTGATACATAATATACTATATCTTTCTGGAAATTATGAAGTCATTTTTTTAAATCAAGTTAATATAGGTCACAGAAGAATAGATTTAGTCATCGAAGAATATTTGATAGAAAACAGGATTACAAATGAGAGCTACAATTTCATTAAGATTGATTTTCCTATAGTGGCAAAGATAATAGGTATCCCTAAGGTACATAAATGCAAGGACAACCCTCCTTTTAGACCTATAATATCAGGGTCTAAATCAAAAACATTCAATTTGGGTGTAACTATAGACAGTTGGACCAAACATGTATATGACAATATTCCATATTTAATAAAGGATTCTTGGCATTTTTTAAGTAAACTTACGCAGGATATATGGAATGGTGGATTGTTTTTTGTGACAATTGATGTTATTGATTTATTCTCTTGCATACCCAAAGAATGTGGTTTGGAATTTTTTAGTAATAGTTTGAGGGCTCACTCAAAAATGTCATGGGATAAAATCAGTTTAATTGTGGATATGATGAGTTTAGTTCTAGACCACAATTACATTCAATTTTAAGGGGAGTATTTTAGGCAAAGTAGAGGGGTAGCTATGGGCGCCTCTTGTGCCCCTATTTTTGCAAATCTTGTAATGGTAGATTGGGAGTCAAAATATGTGTTTCAAAGCAAATTTTTCCATCACATAGTTTTATATGTTAGATTTTTAGATGACCTATTTATTCTATGGAGAGGTACGTATGATGAAATTATTTCTTTTATTAATTATATAAATGATACGACTGATTTTTTGAAATTTACATACAACATTAACAAAAAAGGAATAGCATATTTAGATACCTATATAAGTCATACAAGTAATGGTTTTGAATCAAAATATATAGGAAAAATACATTTTCTAATGATTATATAGAATATAGTAGCAGTCATCCACCATATATATTCAAAAATGTGGTAAAAGGACAGTGTGTTAGAGCAGCACGTATGTCATCAAGTAAAGATATAATGGAAAAAGAATTGGAAACAATATTTAACATGTTTAGAAGCAGGGGTTATCCCAATACTATGTTAAATGATGTAGTTGGATATGTAAAAAGACAATGGGGTATTAAGTTTCTACCTCTTTTAGGTGCATTAAGTGTTAGTGGTAAAGGAAAAGAGATGATGGATACCTCAGAAGCATACAATAGAGTGTGTGTGATTATGTATACACCTTTTGCAAATCATATAAAGGATATATTGAATAGACATTGGGATATGATAACAATCACAGAAAGTGTAGCTATGGTTTTGGGCAAACAACCCAAATGTGTATTCAAAACGGCTCCAAATATTAAAAAATTATTGGAGAGGGCATCACACATTGAGAAATACAAGAAAACAATCAAGGGAACTTCGAAATGTGGTCCTTGTAGTCAATGCAGATATATATTTGAATCAGCATGCATTAAGTTAGAGAATATCCACAAGACACATATAAAATGCAAGGCAGGAAATTGCAACACACAACATGTAGTTTATCTTGCCACATGCGATGCCTGCCCAGCATTTTATATAGGAAAGACCGAGAGGAAATTCAAAAAATGTATATATGGGCACTATTATAAGATACAGAAAAGAGACATGAAGAATGCCTTATATAAACATATATACAGCAGAGGACATGAACACACATTCAAATTTTCTATCATTGAACATATTGACTGCACTGAAAGAGGAGGCAACTGGAAAGTATATTTAGCCTTACTGGAAAGTAAGTGGCAGATATTTACTGATGCCACAAGATTTCCAGGCATAAATTATAGCATTAGTTTGAAACCTTTCCTAATATTAGAATAAAGTAAAATAAAATTTTCGCATTTTAGAATTATTTTGCATATTTTGCACATTTGGACATTAAGATGTGCATTGCAGTGTAAAACAATAGTGTTTTATAATTGTTTTATATTTGTTTACACTTTAATAATCATGTTTAGTTACAATTTATTATGCTATGTTAAAATGTATGCACATTATTGGGAATTCTATATTTACAATTGACCAATATATACAATGTTTCTTTGCACATTACAATGCATTTTAATCAATATTTATTATTATCATTTACTAGAAAGTATTATCTATTTTATTATCAATGTTAAATAATGTATTTTAATCAATGTAAAATATATATTCTTAAAATAAATATTTATTAACTGTAATTATATGAATATTATCAGATTATTATTAGTAATTTTGATGCAGATAGACAATTTTAGGAGGTAAATATATTTATGTACTATCAGAATGTATCTTTAAGAAGTTAATTAGTTTGTTGGCCAAACTGGTTATATAAACTATTGTAAAGTAAAAACAGTAGGTTCTGATGAAGTCTGTGTGGTAACAGATGGAAGCGCTTAATCCCATGGTATAATCATCTTGTTTTAACTTTTGGAACATCTGTGCATTTTAAAATAATAAATATTCCTTGTTCGAGCTGCAGCATAATAATTCTGCTTAAGGAAGCTTTTACTCTTCAGTTGGTGGATTCTACAGTTGTTTGTTTGTTCATGGAAGTGGTTTCCTGATGGCAGGTACTCCAGACGTGATGCAAGCTTCATTGAACAAGGAAGATTTTTTGTCCTTACGTTCGGATTTAACTTGGCTTCAAACAGAGGTCACTAAACTTGTGGAATTAGTGAGTCTTTTAACTGCCAACTCAGTTCCGGTGGCAGTTACGGAAAATACATCCTCAGTCAAATGCAGTAAAGCGTGTACTGGAATTAACACTAGTACTCAGGTAGAAATACCAAATGGGCAATATTGTGAGTTAAAAGAAGGGATTCAGTCTGAAAATGATTCGTTGGAACTTGGTTATAAGCAAACAGAGAATATTACATCGCCTGAAGCTGAATTCACATTTGATTTTAGTTTATTTCATTCACAAAATGAAGCCCAGCGTTTGGGAGCGAGACCCAAGCATAAGCAACCAGTTAAAACGTATTCTGCTATTATGAAAAAACAAACTGAACTTCAAAAAGGTACTGTTAGTAATAAAATAATTTCTAGTCCCTTTAACAAGTTTAAAATAACTGTCGATAAAGGAAAAGATAATATGGGACATAAAAATACCAGTAGTAAGCAGAATTATGATGTTATAGATAATTTTTTAAATCATGAGTATGATTTTGTCAATGAGAATGGATATTGCAGTGTGGATGATAAAAGGAAATGCTCATTTACCTCTTTGGAGTGTGTTAAAGAAAAAATACAAATGTTAGGTAGGAAATTGTTCAATATGAAATGCATAAAAATTGATAATGCTTATTTAACAAAATGCCTAACTATGCATATTGTACCCAAAGGAATTAGGTTTTTCAAATTACCTTTGGGAATAGAGTATAATGTTGAAAATATATGTGCATTTAATAAAATGTTTGATGATTTTGGGTACACATATATGAAACTATTAATCAAGAATAATGATGCAAAACTTTCTGTTTTATTAAATGAAATAGATATTTTGAATGAAGAGATAACACAAGATATAGCTTTTGAACAATGGAGAGACTTTTATTTGAAACAATTTCATACAGCAGAAAATAAAGCTATGAACATCTATAATAGGAAACAAAGGAAGATACAATGAGATGTAGAACAATATAAAAACAATAGAGTGTATATATGGCCACGTGATAGAAGAGTTAATGGAAAAGAAAGACCTTTACTTGACAGAAATAGATTTAGGAACAATGAAGGGGAAGAAAATTTTCAAGGGGCAGATTTTACCCAGCCCGAAACAGCAATACAGAAGGGAATATTAAAACAAGCACCTGACATTCATCAAATCAACACAGAGTACATTAATGCAGGAATTAATACACATACTAGTTTAGATGATAGATCTAAGGAAGTTGAGATATTAGAGAAGGTATCAGCAGTTGAGGAAAATATAAAAATAGTAGAAAGGAAAGGCAATTATACCTTATATACATTTAATGGTTTCCAAGTATACAATTATACTGAATACGCAATTGGTCAAGAATTTTTTACCTTATTCAGTAAAGGGATGAAATTTATACCCATAACCGGGCTTAAATTAGTTGACATGATTAAAGAAATAAAAATGTACTGTAGAAGGTTAAATTTAGCATTGGAATTCGGACAAAATGATGAAAATATAGTTCATATGACACACAACAAGTTAAAGAAAAAAAGTTTGTACATTCCAGTAGTAAATGCACAAGTTGCCAATTATGAAAAAATGGTGTGCAAGGACATATATTGGTTATATAACAATATAAAGACTGTAGATACTTACAAAAATGCAATTGAGGACAATTTGACTAAAAATGAACGGAGATGTCTAGAATCAATTATGAAAAAGAAAGAGTTAAGAATTACGAAGCCAGACAAAGGAGGGGGCATTGTAATTTATAATAGTTTTGATTACAATGCGGTGATACATAATATACTATATCTTTCTGGAAATTATGAAGTCATTTTTTTAAATCAAGTTAATATAGGTCACAGAAGAATAGATTTAGTCATCGAAGAATATTTGATAGAAAACAGGATTACAAATGAGAGCTACAATTTCATTAAGATTGATTTTCCTATAGTGGCAAAGATAATAGGTATCCCTAAGGTACATAAATGCAAGGACAACCCTCCTTTTAGACCTATAATATCAGGGTCTAAATCAAAAACATTCAATTTGGGTGTAACTATAGACAGTTGGACCAAACATGTATATGACAATATTCCATATTTAATAAAGGATTCTTGGCATTTTTTAAGTAAACTTACGAGGATATATGGAATGGTGGATTGTTTTTGTGACAATTGATGTTATTGATTTATTCTCTTGCATACCCAAAGAATGTGGTTTGGAATTTTTAGTAATAGTTTGAGGGCTCACTCAAAAATGTCATGGGATAAAATCAGTTTAATTGTGGATATGATGAGTTTAGTTCTAGACCACAATTACATTCAATTTTAAGGGGAGTATTTTAGGCAAAGTAGAGGGGTAGCTATGGGCGCCTCTTGTGCCCCTATTTTTGCAAATCTTGTAATGGTAGATTGGGAGTCAAAATATGTGTTTCAAAGCAAATTTTTCCATCACATAGTTTTATATGTTAGATTTTTAGATGACCTATTTATTCTATGGAGAGGCATTACGATGATGAAATTATTTCTTTTATTAATTATATAAATGATACGACTGATTTTTGAAATTTACATACAACATTAACAAAAAAGGAATAGCATATTTAGATACCTATATAAGTCATACAAGTAATGGTTTTGAATCAAAATATATAGGAAAAATACATTTTCTAATGATTATATAGAATATAGTAGCAGTCATCCACCATATATATTCAAAAATGTGGTAAAAGGACAGTGTGTTAGAGCAGCACGTATGTCATCAAGTAAAGATATAATGGAAAAAGAATTGGAAACAATATTTAACATGTTTAGAAGCAGGGGTTATCCCAATACTATGTTAAATGATGTAGTTGGATATGTAAAAAGACAATGGGGTATTAAGTTTCTACCTCTTTTAGGTGCATTAAGTGTTAGTGGTAAAGGAAAAGAGATGATGGATACCTCAGAAGCATACAATAGAGTGTGTGTGATTATGTATACACCTTTTGCAAATCATATAAAGGATATATTGAATAGACATTGGGATATGATAACAATCACAGAAAGTGTAGCTATGGTTTTGGGCAAACAACCCAAATGTGTATTCAAAACGGCTCCAAATATTAAAAAATTATTGGAGAGGGCATCACACATTGAGAAATACAAGAAAACAATCAAGGGAACTTCGAAATGTGGTCCTTGTAGTCAATGCAGATATATATTTGAATCAGCATGCATTAAGTTAGAGAATATCCACAAGACACATATAAAATGCAAGGCAGGAAATTGCAACACACAACATGTAGTTTATCTTGCCACATGCGATGCCTGCCCAGCATTTTATATAGGAAAGACCGAGAGGAAATTCAAAAAATGTATATATGGGCACTATTATAAGATACAGAAAAGAGACATGAAGAATGCCTTATATAAACATATATACAGCAGAGGACATGAACACACATTCAAATTTTCTATCATTGAACATATTGACTGCACTGAAAGAGGAGGCAACTGGAAAGTATATTTAGCCTTACTGGAAAGTAAGTGGCAGATATTTACTGATGCCACAAGATTTCCAGGCATAAATTATAGCATTAGTTTGAAACCTTTCCTAATATTAGAATAAAGTAAAATAAAATTTTCGCATTTTAGAATTATTTTGCATATTTTGCACATTTGGACATTAAGATGTGCATTGCAGTGTAAAACAATAGTGTTTTATAATTGTTTTATATTTGTTTACACTTTAATAATCATGTTTAGTTACAATTTATTATGCTATGTTAAAATGTATGCACATTATTGGGAATTCTATATTTACAATTGACCAATATATACAATGTTTCTTTGCACATTACAATGCATTTTAATCAATATTTATTATTATCATTTACTAGAAAGTATTATCTATTTTATTATCAATGTTAAATAATGTATTTTAATCAATGTAAAATATATATTCTTAAAATAAATATTTATTAACTGTAATTATATGAATATTATCAGATTATTATTAGTAATTTTGATGCAGATAGACAATTTTAGGAGGTAAATATATTTATGTACTATCAGAATGTATCTTTAAGAAGTTAATTAGTTTGTTGGCCAAACTGGTTATATAAACTATTGTAAAGTAAAACAGTAGGTTCTGATGAAGTCTGTGTGGTAACAGATGGAAGCGCTTAATCCCATGGTATAATCATCTTGTTTTAACTTTTGGAACATCTGTGCATTTTAAAATAATAAATATTCCTTGTTCGAGCTGCAGCATAATAATTCTGCTTAAGGAAGCTTTTACTCTTCAGTTGGTGGATTCTACAGTTGTTTGTTTGTTCATGGAAGTGGTTTCCTGATGGCAGGTACTCCAGACGTGATGCAAGCTTCATTGAACAAGGAAGATTTTTTGTCCTTACGATCGGATTTAACTTGGCTTCAAACAGAGGTCACTAAACTTGTGGAATTAGTGAGTCTTTTAACTGCCAACTCAGTTCCGGTGGCAGTTACGGAAAATACATCCTCAGTCAAATGCAGTAAAGCGTGTACTGGAATTAACACTAGTACTCAGGTAGAAATACCAAATGGGCAATATTGTGAGTTAAAAGAAGGGATTCAGTCTGAAAATGATTCGTTGGAACTTGGTTATAAGCAAACAGAGAATATTACATCGCCTGAAGCTGAATTCACATTTGATTTTAGTTTATTTCATTCACAAAATGAAGCCCAGCGTTTGGGAGCGAGACCCAAGCATAAGCAACCAGTTAAAACGTATTCTGCTATTATGAAAAAACAAACTGAACTTCAAAAAGGTACTGTTAGTAATAAAATAATTTCTAGTCCCTTTAACAAGTTTAAAATAACTGTCGATAAAGGAAAAGATAATATGGGACATAAAAATACCAGTAGTAAGCAGAATTATGATGTTATAGATAATTTTTTAAATCATGAGTATGATTTTGTCAATGAGAATGGATATTGCAGTGTGGATGATAAAAGGAAATGCTCATTTACCTCTTTGGAGTGTGTTAAAGAAAAAATACAAATGTTAGGTAGGAAATTGTTCAATATGAAATGCATAAAAATTGATAATGCTTATTTAACAAAATGCCTAACTATGCATATTGTACCCAAAGGAATTAGGTTTTTCAAATTACCTTTGGGAATAGAGTATAATGTTGAAAATATATGTGCATTTAATAAAATGTTTGATGATTTTGGGTACACATATATGAAACTATTAATCAAGAATAATGATGCAAAACTTTCTGTTTTATTAAATGAAATAGATATTTTGAATGAAGAGATAACACAAGATATAGCTTTTGAACAATGGAGAGACTTTTATTTGAAACAATTTCATACAGCAGAAAATAAAGCTATGAACATCTATAATAGGAAACAAAGGAAGATACAATGAGATGTAGAACAATATAAAAACAATAGAGTGTATATATGGCCACGTGATAGAAGAGTTAATGGAAAAGAAAGACCTTTACTTGACAGAAATAGATTTAGGAACAATGAAGGGGAAGAAAATTTTCAAGGGGGCAGATTTTACCCAGCCCCGAAACAGCAATACAGAAGGGAATATTAAAACAAGCACCTGACATTCATCAAATCAACACAGAGTACATTAATGCAGGAATTAATACACATACTAGTTTAGATGATAGATCTAAGGAAGTTGAGATATTAGAGAAGGTATCAGCAGTTGAGGAAAATATAAAAATAGTAGAAAGGAAAGGCAATTATACCTTATATACATTTAATGGTTTCCAAGTATACAATTATACTGAATACGCAATTGGTCAAGAATTTTTTACCTTATTCAGTAAAGGGATGAAATTTATACCCATAACCGGGCTTAAATTAGTTGACATGATTAAAGAAATAAAAATGTACTGTAGAAGGTTAAATTTAGCATTGGAATTCGGACAAAATGATGAAAATATAGTTCATATGACACACAACAAGTTAAAGAAAAAAAGTTTGTACATTCCAGTAGTAAATGCACAAGTTGCCAATTATGAAAAAATGGTGTGCAAGGACATATATTGGTTATATAACAATATAAAGACTGTAGATACTTACAAAAATGCAATTGAGGACAATTTGACTAAAAATGAACGGAGATGTCTAGAATCAATTATGAAAAGAAAGAGTTAAGAATTACGAAGCCAGACAAAGGAGGGGGCATTGTAATTTATAATAGTTTTGATTACAATGCGGTGATACATAATATACTATATCTTTCTGGAAATTATGAAGTCATTTTTTTAAATCAAGTTAATATAGGTCACAGAAGAATAGATTTAGTCATCGAAGAATATTTGATAGAAAACAGGATTACAAATGAGAGCTACAATTTCATTAAGATTGATTTTCCTATAGTGGCAAAGATAATAGGTATCCCTAAGGTACATAAATGCAAGGACAACCCTCCTTTTAGACCTATAATATCAGGGTCTAAATCAAAAACATTCAATTTGGGTGTAACTATAGACAGTTGGACCAAACATGTATATGACAATATTCCATATTTAATAAAGGATTCTTGGCATTTTTTAAGTAAACTTACGCAGGATATATGGAATGGTGGATTGTTTTTTTGTGACAATTGATGTTATTGATTTATTCTCTTGCATACCCAAAGAATGTGGTTTGGAATTTTTTAGTAATAGTTTGAGGGCTCACTCAAAAATGTCATGGGATAAAATCAGTTTAATTGTGGATATGATGAGTTTAGTTCTAGACCACAATTACATTCAATTTTAAGGGGAGTATTTTAGGCAAAGTAGAGGGGTAGCTATGGGCGCCTCTTGTGCCCCTATTTTTGCAAATCTTGTAATGGTAGATTGGGAGTCAAAATATGTGTTTCAAAGCAAATTTTTCCATCACATAGTTTTATATGTTAGATTTTTAGATGACCTATTTATTCTATGGAGAGGTATTATGATGAAATTATTTCTTTTATTAATTATATAAATGATACGACTGATTTTTGAAATTTACATACAACATTAACAAAAAAGGAATAGCATATTTAGATACCTATATAAGTCATACAAGTAATGGTTTTGAATCAAAAATATATAGGAAAAATACATTTTCTAATGATTATATAGAATATAGTAGCAGTCATCCACCATATATATTCAAAAATGTGGTAAAAGGACAGTGTGTTAGAGCAGCACGTATGTCATCAAGTAAAGATATAATGGAAAAAGAATTGGAAACAATATTTAACATGTTTAGAAGCAGGGGTTATCCCAATACTATGTTAAATGATGTAGTTGGATATGTAAAAAGACAATGGGGTATTAAGTTTCTACCTCTTTTAGGTGCATTAAGTGTTAGTGGTAAAGGAAAAGAGATGATGGATACCTCAGAAGCATACAATAGAGTGTGTGTGATTATGTATACACCTTTGCAAATCATATAAAGGATATATTGAATAGACATTGGGATATGATAACAATCACAGAAAGTGTAGCTATGGTTTTGGGCAAACAACCCAAATGTGTATTCAAAACGGCTCCAAATATTAAAAATTATTGGAGAGGGCATCACACATTGAGAAATACAAGAAAACAATCAAGGGAACTTGAAATGTGGTCCTTGTAGTCAATGCAGATATATATTTGAATCAGCATGCATTAAGTTAGAGAATATCCACAAGACACATATAAAATGCAAGGCAGGAAATTGCAACACACAACATGTAGTTTATCTTGCCACATGCGATGCCTGCCCAGCATTTTATATAGGAAAGACCGAGAGGAAATTCAAAAAATGTATATATGGGCACTATTATAAGATACAGAAAAGAGACATGAAGAATGCCTTATATAAACATATATACAGCAGAGGACATGAACACACATTCAAATTTTCTATCATTGAACATATTGACTGCACTGAAAGAGGAGGCAACTGGAAAGTATATTTAGCCTTACTGGAAAGTAAGTGGCAGATATTTACTGATGCCACAAGATTTCCAGGCATAAATTATAGCATTAGTTTGAAACCTTTCCTAATATTAGAATAAAGTAAAATAAAATTTTCGCATTTTAGAATTATTTTGCATATTTTGCACATTTGGACATTAAGATGTGCATTGCAGTGTAAAACAATAGTGTTTTATAATTGTTTTATATTTGTTTACACTTTAATAATCATGTTTAGTTACAATTTATTATGCTATGTTAAAATGTATGCACATTATTGGGAATTCTATATTTACAATTGACCAATATATACAATGTTTCTTTGCACATTACAATGCATTTTAATCAATATTTATTATTATCATTTACTAGAAAGTATTATCTATTTTATTATCAATGTTAAATAATGTATTTTAATCAATGTAAAATATATATTCTTAAAATAAATATTTATTAACTGTAATTATATGAATATTATCAGATTATTATTAGTAATTTTGATGCAGATAGACAATTTTAGGAGGTAAATATATTTATGTACTATCAGAATGTATCTTTAAGAAGTTAATTAGTTTGTTGGCGCCAAACTGGTTATATAAACTATTGTAAAGTAAAAACAGTAGGTTCTGATGAAGTCTGTGTGGTAACAGATGGAAGCGCTTAATCCCATGGTATAATCATCTTGTTTTAACTTTTGGAACATCTGTGCATTTTAAAATAATAAATATTCCTTGTTCGAGCTGCAGCATAATAATTCTGCTTAAGGAAGCTTTTACTCTTCAGTTGGTGGATTCTACAGTTGTTTGTTTGTTCATGGAAGTGGTTTCCTGATGGCAGGTACTCCAGACGTGATGCAAGCTTCATTGAACAAGGAAGATTTTTTGTCCTTACGTTCGGATTTAACTTGGCTTCAAACAGAGGTCACTAAACTTGTGGAATTAGTGAGTCTTTTAACTGCCAACTCAGTTCCGGTGGCAGTTACGGAAAATACATCCTCAGTCAAATGCAGTAAAGCGTGTACTGGAATTAACACTAGTACTCAGGTAGAAATACCAAATGGGCAATATTGTGAGTTAAAAGAAGGGATTCAGTCTGAAAATGATTCGTTGGAACTTGGTTATAAGCAAACAGAGAATATTACATCGCCTGAAGCTGAATTCACATTTGATTTTAGTTTATTTCATTCACAAAATGAAGCCCAGCGTTTGGGAGCGAGACCCAAGCATAAGCAACCAGTTAAAACGTATTCTGCTATTATGAAAAAACAAACTGAACTTCAAAAAGGTACTGTTAGTAATAAAATAATTTCTAGTCCCTTTAACAAGTTTAAAATAACTGTCGATAAAGGAAGAGATAATATGGGACATAAAAATACCAGTAGTAAGCAGAATTATGATGTTATAGATAATTTTTAAATCATGAGTATGATTTTGTCAATGAGAATGGATATTGCAGTGTGGATGATAAAAGGAAATGCTCATTTACCTCTTTGGAGTGTGTTAAAGAAAAATACAAATGTTAGGTAGGAAATTGTTCAATATGAAATGCATAAAATTGATAATGCTTATTTAACAAAATGCCTAACTATGCATATTGTACCCAAAGGAATTAGGTTTTTCAAATTACCTTTGGGAATAGAGTATAATGTTGAAAATATATGTGCATTTAATAAAATGTTTGATGATTTTGGGTACACATATATGAAACTATTAATCAAGAATAATGATGCAAAACTTTCTGTTTTATTAAATGAAATAGATATTTTGAATGAAGAGATAACACAAGATATAGCTTTTGAACAATGGAGAGACTTTTATTTGAAACAATTTCATACAGCAGAAAATAAAGCTATGAACATCTATAATAGGAAACAAAGGAAGATACAATGAGATGTAGAACAATATAAAAACAATAGAGTGTATATATGGCCACGTGATAGAAGAGTTAATGGAAAAGAAAGACCTTTACTTGACAGAAATAGATTTAGGAACAATGAAGGGGAAGAAAATTTTCAAGGGGCAGATTTTACCCAGCCCGAAACAGCAATACAGAAGGGAATATTAAAACAAGCACCTGACATTCATCAAATCAACACAGAGTACATTAATGCAGGAATTAATACACATACTAGTTTAGATGATAGATCTAAGGAAGTTGAGATATTAGAGAAGGTATCAGCAGTTGAGGAAAATATAAAAATAGTAGAAAGGAAAGGCAATTATACCTTATATACATTTAATGGTTTCCAAGTATACAATTATACTGAATACGCAATTGGTCAAGAATTTTTTACCTTATTCAGTAAAGGGATGAAATTTATACCCATAACCGGGCTTAAATTAGTTGACATGATTAAAGAAATAAAAATGTACTGTAGAAGGTTAAATTTAGCATTGGAATTCGGACAAAATGATGAAAATATAGTTCATATGACACACAACAAGTTAAAGAAAAAAAGTTTGTACATTCCAGTAGTAAATGCACAAGTTGCCAATTATGAAAAAATGGTGTGCAAGGACATATATTGGTTATATAACAATATAAAGACTGTAGATACTTACAAAAATGCAATTGAGGACAATTTGACTAAAAATGAATGGAGATGTCTAGAATCAATTATGAAAAAGAAAGAGTTAAGAATTATGAAGCCAGACAAAGGAGGGGGCATTGTAATTTATAATAGTTTTGATTACAATGCGGTGATACATAATATACTATATCTTTCTGGAAATTATGAAGTCATTTTTTTAAATCAAGTTAATATAGGTCACAGAAGAATAGATTTAGTCATCGAAGAATATTTGATAGAAAACAGGATTACAAATGAGAGCTACAATTTCATTAAGATTGATTTTCCTATAGTGGCAAAGATAATAGGTATCCCTAAGGTACATAAATGCAAGGACAACCCTCCTTTTAGACCTATAATATCAGGGTCTAAATCAAAAACATTCAATTTGGGTGTAACTATAGACAGTTGGACCAAACATGTATATGACAATATTCCATATTTAATAAAGGATTCTTGGCATTTTTTAAGTAAACTTACGCAGGATATATGGAATGGTGGATTGTTTTTGTGACAATTGATGTTATTGATTTATTCTCTTGCATACCCAAAGAATGTGGTTTGGAATTTTTAGTAATAGTTTGAGGGCTCACTCAAAATGTCATGGGATAAAATCAGTTTAATTGTGGATATGATGAGTTTAGTTCTAGACCACAATTACATTCAATTTTAAGGGGAGTATTTTAGGCAAAGTAGAGGGGTAGCTATGGGCGCCTCTTGTGCCCCTATTTTTGCAAATCTTGTAATGGTAGATTGGGAGTCAAAATATGTGTTTCAAAGCAAATTTTTCCATCACATAGTTTTATATGTTAGATTTTTAGATGACCTATTTATTCTATGGAGAGGTAATGATGATGAAATTATTTCTTTTATTAATTATATAAATGATACGACTGATTTTTGAAATTTACATACAACATTAACAAAAAAGGAATAGCATATTTAGATACCTATATAAGTCATACAAGTAATGGTTTTGAATCAAAAATATATAGGAAAAATACATTTTCTAATGATTATATAGAATATAGTAGCAGTCATCCACCATATATATTCAAAAATGTGGTAAAAGGACAGTGTGTTAGAGCAGCACGTATGTCATCAAGTAAAGATATAATGGAAAAAGAATTGGAAACAATATTTAACATGTTTAGAAGCAGGGGTTATCCCAATACTATGTTAAATGATGTAGTTGGATATGTAAAAAGACAATGGGGTATTAAGTTTCTACCTCTTTTAGGTGCATTAAGTGTTAGTGGTAAAGGAAAAGAGATGATGGATACCTCAGAAGCATACAATAGAGTGTGTGTGATTATGTATACACCTTTTGCAAATCATATAAAGGATATATTGAATAGACATTGGGATATGATAACAATCACAGAAAGTGTAGCTATGGTTTTGGGCAAACAACCCAAATGTGTATTCAAAACGGCTCCAAATATTAAAAAATTATTGGAGAGGGCATCACACATTGAGAAATACAAGAAAACAATCAAGGGAACTTCGAAATGTGGTCCTTGTAGTCAATGCAGATATATATTTGAATCAGCATGCATTAAGTTAGAGAATATCCACAAGACACATATAAAATGCAAGGCAGGAAATTGCAACACACAACATGTAGTTTATCTTGCCACATGCGATGCCTGCCCAGCATTTTATATAGGAAAGACCGAGAGGAAATTCAAAAAATGTATATATGGGCACTATTATAAGATACAGAAAAGAGACATGAAGAATGCCTTATATAAACATATATACAGCAGAGGACATGAACACACATTCAAATTTTCTATCATTGAACATATTGACTGCACTGAAAGAGGAGGCAACTGGAAAGTATATTTAGCCTTACTGGAAAGTAAGTGGCAGATATTTACTGATGCCACAAGATTTCCAGGCATAAATTATAGCATTAGTTTGAAACCTTTCCTAATATTAGAATAAAGTAAAATAAAATTTTCGCATTTTAGAATTATTTTGCATATTTTGCACATTTGGACATTAAGATGTGCATTGCAGTGTAAAACAATAGTGTTTTATAATTGTTTTATATTTGTTTACACTTTAATAATCATGTTTAGTTACAATTTATTATGCTATGTTAAAATGTATGCACATTATTGGGAATTCTATATTTACAATTGACCAATATATACAATGTTTCTTTGCACATTACAATGCATTTTAATCAATATTTATTATTATCATTTACTAGAAAGTATTATCTATTTTATTATCAATGTTAAATAATGTATTTTAATCAATGTAAAATATATATTCTTAAAATAAATATTTATTAACTGTAATTATATGAATATTATCAGATTATTATTAGTAATTTTGATGCAGATAGACAATTTTAGGAGGTAAATATATTTATGTACTATCAGAATGTATCTTTAAGAAGTTAATTAGTTTGTTGGCGCCAAACTGGTTATATAAACTATTGTAAAGTAAAAACAGTAGGTTCTGATGAAGTCTGTGTGGTAACAGATGGAAGCGCTTAACCCCATGGTATAATCGTCTTGTTTTAACTTTTGGAACATCTGTGCATTTTAAAATAATAAATATTCCTTGTTCGAGCTGCAGCATAATAATTCTGCTTAAGGAAGCTTTTACTCTTCAGTTGGTGGATTCTACAGTTGTTTGTTTGTTCATGGAAGTGGTTTCCTGATGGCAGGTACTCCAGACGTGATGCAAGCTTCATTGAACAAGGAAGATTTTTTGTCCTTACGTTCGGATTTAACTTGGCTTCAAACAGAGGTCACTAAACTTGTGGAATTAGTGAGTCTTTAACTGCCAACTCAGTTCCGGTGGCAGTTACGGAAAATACATCCTCAGTCAAATGCAGTAAAGCGTGTACTGGAATTAACACTAGTACTCAGGTAGAAATACCAAATGGGCAATATTGTGAGTTAAAAGAAGGGATTCAGTCTGAAAATGATTCGTTGGAACTTGGTTATAAGCAAACAGAGAATATTACATCGCCTGAAGCTGAATTCACATTTGATTTTAGTTTATTTCATTCACAAAATGAAGCCCAGCGTTTGGGAGCGAGACCCAAGCATAAGCAACCAGTTAAAACGTATTCTGCTATTATGAAAAAACAAACTGAACTTCAAAAAGGTACTGTTAGTAATAAAATAATTTCTAGTCCCTTTAACAAGTTTAAAATAACTGTCGATAAAGGAAGAGATAATATGGGACATAAAAATACCAGTAGTAAGCAGAATTATGATGTTATAGATAATTTTTTAAATCATGAGTATGATTTTGTCAATGAGAATGGATATTGCAGTGTGGATGATAAAAGGAAATGCTCATTTACCTCTTTGGAGTGTGTTAAAGAAAAAATACAAATGTTAGGTAGGAAATTGTTCAATATGAAATGCATAAAAATTGATAATGCTTATTTAACAAAATGCCTAACTATGCATATTGTACCCAAAGGAATTAGGTTTTCAAATTACCTTTGGGAATAGAGTATAATGTTGAAAATATATGTGCATTTAATAAAATGTTTGATGATTTTGGGTACACATATATGAAACTATTAATCAAGAATAATGATGCAAAACTTTCTGTTTTATTAAATGAAATAGATATTTTGAATGAAGAGATAACACAAGATATAGCTTTTGAACAATGGAGAGACTTTTATTTGAAACAATTTCATACAGCAGAAAATAAAGCTATGAACATCTATAATAGGAAACAAAGGAAGATACAATGAGATGTAGAACAATATAAAAACAATAGAGTGTATATATGGCCACGTGATAGAAGAGTTAATGGAAAAGAAAGACCTTTACTTGACAGAAATAGATTTAGGAACAATGAAGGGGAAGAAAATTTTCAGGGGGCAGATTTTACCCAGCCCCGAAACAGCAATACAGAAGGGAATATTAAAACAAGCACCTGACATTCATCAAATCAACACAGAGTACATTAATGCAGGAATTAATACACATACTAGTTTAGATGATAGATCTAAGGAAGTTGAGATATTAGAGAAGGTATCAGCAGTTGAGGAAAATATAAAAATAGTAGAAAGGAAAGGCAATTATACCTTATATACATTTAATGGTTTCCAAGTATACAATTATACTGAATACGCAATTGGTCAAGAATTTTTTACCTTATTCAGTAAAGGGATGAAATTTATACCCATAACCGGGCTTAAATTAGTTGACATGATTAAAGAAATAAAAATGTACTGTAGAAGGTTAAATTTAGCATTGGAATTCGGACAAAATGATGAAAATATAGTTCATATGACACACAACAAGTTAAAGAAAAAAAGTTTGTACATTCCAGTAGTAAATGCACAAGTTGCCAATTATGAAAAAATGGTGTGCAAGGACATATATTGGTTATATAACAATATAAAGACTGTAGATACTTACAAAAATGCAATTGAGGACAATTTGACTAAAAATGAACGGAGATGTCTAGAATCAATTATGAAAAAGAAAGAGTTAAGAATTATGAAGCCAGACAAAGGAGGGGGCATTGTAATTTATAATAGTTTTGATTACAATGCGGTGATACATAATATACTATATCTGTCTGGAAATTATGAAGTCATTTCTTTAAATCAAGTTAATATAGGTCACAGAAGAATAGATTTAGTCATCGAAGAATATTTGATAGAAAACAGGATTACAAATGAGATCTACAATTTCATTAAGATTGATTTTCCTATAGTGGCAAAGATAATAGGTATCCCTAAGGTACATAAATGCAAGGACAACCCTCCTTTTAGACCTATAATATCAGGGTCTAAATCAAAAACATTCAATTTGGGTGTAACTATAGACAGTTGGACCAAACATGTATATGACAATATTCCATATTTAATAAAGGATTCTTGGCATTTTTTAAGTAAACTTACGCAGGATTTATGGAATAGTGGATTGTTTTTTGTGACAATTGATGTCATTGATTTATTCTCATGCATACCCAAAGAATGTGGTTTGGAATTTTTTAGTAATAGTTTGAGGGCTCACTCAAAAATGTCATGGGATAAAATCAGTTTAATTGTGGATATGATGAGTTTAGTTCTAGACCACAATTACATTCAATTTCAAGGGGAGTTTTTTAGGCCAAGTAGAGGGGTAGCTATGGGCGCCTCTTGTGCCCCTATTTTTGCAAATCTTGTAATGGTAGATTGGGAGTCAAAATATGTGTTTCAAAGCAAATTTTTCCATCACATAGTTTTATATGTTAGATTTTTAGATGACCTATTTATTCTATGGAGAGGTACGTATGATGAAATTATTTCTTTTATTAGTTATATAAATGATACGACTGATTTTTTGAAATTTACATACAACATTAACAAAAAAGGAATAGCATATTTAGATACCTATATAAGTCATACAAGTAATGGTTTTGAATCAAAAATATATAGGAAAAATACATTTTCTAATGATTATATAGAATATAGTACCAGTCATCCACCATATATATTCAAAAATGTGGTAAAAGGACAGTGTGTTAGAGCAGCACGTATGTCATCAAGTAAAGATATAATGGAAAAAGAATTGGAAACAGTATTTAACATGTTTAGAAGCAGGGGTTATCCCAATACTATGTTAAATGATGTAGTTGGATATGTAAAAAGACAATGGGGTATTAAGTTTCTACCTCTTTTAGGTGCATTAAGTGTTAGTGGTAAAGGAAAAGAGATGATGGATACCTCAGATGCATACAATAGAGTGTGTGTGATTATGTATACACCTTTTGCAAATCATATAAAGGATATATTGAATAGACATTGGGATATGATAACAATCACAGAAAGTGTAGCTATGGTTTTGGGCAAACAACCCAAATGTGTATTCAAAACGGCTCCAGATATTAAAAAATTATTGGAGAGGGCATCACACATTGAGAAATACAAGAAAACAATCAAGGGAACTTCGAAATGTGGTTCTTGTAGTCAATGCAGATATATATTTGAATCAGCATGCATTAAGTTAGAGAATATCCACAAGACACATATAAAATGCAAGGCAGGAAATTGCAACACACAACATGTAGTTTATCTTGCCACATACAATGCCTGCCCAGCATTTTATATAGGAAAGACCGAGAGGAAATTCAAAAAATGTATATATGGGCACTATTATAAGATACAGAAAAGAGACATGAAGAATGCCTTATATAAACATATATACAGCAGAGGACATGAACACACATTCAAATTTTCTATCATTGAACATATTGACTGCACTGAAAGAGGAGGCAACTGGAAAGTATATTTAGCCTTACTGGAAAGTAAGTGGCAGATATTTACTGATGCCACAAGATTTCCAGGCATAAATGATAGCATTAGTTTGAAACCTTTCCTAATATTAGAATAAAATAAAATAAAATTTTCGCATTTTAGAATTATTTTGCATATTTTGCACATTTGGACATTAAGATGTGCATTGCAGTGTAAAACAATAGTGTTTTATAATTGTTTTATATTTGTTTACACTTTAATAATCATGTTTAGTTACAATTTATTATGCTATGTTAAAATGTATGCACATTATTGGGAATTCTATATTTACAATTGACCAATATATACAATGTTTCTTTGCACATTACAATGCATTTTAATCAATATTTATTATTATCATTTACTAGAAAGTATTATCTATTTTATTATCAATGTTAAATAATGTATTTTAATCAATGTAAAATATATATTCTTAAAATATATATTTATTAACTGTAATTACTTGAATATTATCAGATTATTATTAGTAATTTTGATGCAGATAGACAATTTTAGGAGGTAAATATATTTATGTACTATCAGAATGTATCTTTAAGAAGTTAATTAGTTTTTTGGCGCCAAACTGGTTATATAAACTATTGTAAAGTAAAAACAGTAGGTTCTGATGAAGTCTGTGTGGTAACAGATGAAAGCGCTTAACCCCATGGTATAATCATCTTGTTTTAACTTTTGGAACATCTGTGCATTTTAAAATAATAAATATTCCTTGTTCGAGCTGCAGCGTAATAATTCTGCTTAAGGAAGCTTTTACTCTTCAGTTGGTGGATTCTACAGTTGTTTGTTTGTCCAATGTAGAATAAGATGACTAACAGACCTCAGACGACAGAGTGGAGAAGAAATGAGGAGGAGGAGCTTTTGGAACATTGAGGCAGAAGAGACCAGATAGTAGACAGCTGTTACCTATATGATGGGTGCAGGTGCATAATGCACCAAAAGATGGCTGGGTATGTTAAACCACTTAACCCATGGGAGGCGGCACAAAGGAGAGTGCATGAAGAATGGAGATAAAGCTGGGATTCATGATATGGAACATAGTGGCATTATTGAATCCTATTAAATAAAATAAGATATGCCAGAAAAAGGTGGGTGTTTGGAATTACTTCAAGAAACCAAACTAAAGCTCCAGGAGTCCAAAAAGTTGAACATAAGGTATTTTACTTAGGTAGTGACCAACTGTGTGAGGGGAGGTGTTAGGGCAATCTTAGAAAGGCCTACAATTTCAACACCTAAACACTGAGAAAAATGAAGCAGGAAGGCAGACAATATGACTGGGATGGATGATTGCAGTCAAATATAAAAATAAACTTTTAATCAGTGAAACAGCATGGAAAAAAACCCAAAAAAAGAGTTAATAGGACAGGACTTCAACAAAAGAATAGAAGGTGAGTACACTTGGAAAGACAGAAGAAAATGGGAAAGTTACATGACACTAATGAGAAAAATAGATCCGAGTTGCTGTGTGATGATTACTGTAGGCGTCTTGCAAAAGATCTGGAAGGAGAAGCCAAGATGGTGGTCTGAAGCTTTGAGGAATATGGACAAGAAGTAAGCCTTGAATGTACTTTTGGAAAACTGTTTAGATTAGGCTGGGAGAAGGGGAAGATCAAGGTAAAAAGATGGAAGCCAAAATCTGGTATGTAGACTGGGATCAAAATATTTAAGACATGAGGTCTGGGAAACAGTAACAAAAACAAAGTGAGTAAGTTACCAGCAAGTAAAAAAGGAAAATACAAACACTGCTATGTAAGTTAAAGACAAAGATGTCAACACTGTTAGGGTGGGTAAGTGTTATAAAATAATGTCAAGCTGTAAATAATATATGTACTGGGACAGCAACCAAGCACTGGAGGAGGTACATGTTTTCAAGGAGATGTAGGAGCTATATGACAAATTAATTTAGAAATCTAGTGTGCCTAGGCTAAGAAGAGGGAAATGCATATTAGAGAGGAGTAGGGGGTGGGGGCATCACATTTCAGAGGTACATGTGAGCCTTCAGGGTAAATCAGTAGCTGAGAGGCAAGAGGAAAAAGGTGTGGAGAATGCATTTCACAAAGTGCGAGACCCCACTAGCATGCTAGGAGCCAGGAAAGGAAAATGAAATGGACAAAAGAGGAAAATGCATTGAGACTAGAGTTAAAGGTGAGTCATGAGAGTGCTGCAGAAGGTCATTTTATACAGACGAGAATGGCGTACTCAGCAATGGGAGCTCAAGCTTAGACTGATGGCAGACCATGGGTGGTAAACATTGAACCAGGCCATAGATATTAAAGAAGGATGTAAAACACAGATAAAGAAATAAAGTGAGAGGACAGTAGAAAGGCTGGAACCAGAAAGTGAGGGGTGGTGGAGGGTAGCAGGAGTAGAGAAAGATGCTAAAGAAAATAAGAAAAAGCATTTGGAAGGAGATGTTAGTGAAGTAGGACAATGACAAAAACTGTTTTCAGCATTGGCAGGATGGAAAGAGAAAGGGGAATGATTTACAATAAACTGAAAGAGAGGCAAAGGGTAAAATAAGAAAGCATGTGTGACAAGTCTGGGAGCAGAAATGCAGCTGGAAAGGCAGTTAGGCATAGTGGGAAAATATGAACACTGGAAAAAGAAACAAACAGCCTTCTAAAACTATTTGCCCTACGCATCAAGCTAAGCTGCAGATATTTTCAAGACTACCAGGCTGAAAAGAAAAGAAAAAGCAGGGTGCCAGATTACAGATGATGGATGTATGAGGAAGAACAAGCAGATATTAAACACGTTTTGAGATATGAAGAAGTGAAGAAAGTATGGGACAGACAGTAAAATAATAGAAAGCAATATGGAGAATTCAGCTGAAGAATACTTTGAAATTATATCTGTTTGGGTTGGCTGAGGAATTAAAATTAATAAGCACTAAAATAAGGAGAGAGAGAGAGAGAGAGATGATAATCCTAGGTAGAGGAATAAAGCAATGCACTTCAAATCACTGGAAAAAAATCCTTATGAGAGAAAGGACTATAGGTAGAAGAAATAATTATTACCTCAATGCAAACACTGGTGAGCAAATTTAATATCAAACAAGAAGGAAAGAAGAAGCTGGCCAAATGGGAGTTGTTAGAGACAAGTTATGGCCTAAAAATGGAGATAGGCTAAATGTAGAAAAAAAGTGCATGGTGGGGGTGGGTGTGGAGGCAAGTTAAGAGGAAGGAAACTAAGCAGTGGAGAACAGAATTAAGGGGGGGGGGGCATGCAATACAGAGGTTGGTACAGGTTTGAGAGAGAAGGGAGCAGACAGTCATAAGGGCCTTTGTACAGTAGGAGCATCTGAGTTATTAAGTAGATCAGGTATGTACGAAATGGTAAGAGAAGAACAATTGCCACATGTTTAGGACAGCTTATGTTACTGTTTCTTTGGGGCATGTGTTAGGTTTCACGTGTGCATACATTGTTCTGAATGAAAATCATCAATAAAAAATACGAAATTTAAGATGTACTTATTCTTCCTTGCTTTATAGATGCATTATGGTCTCCTATAACTTAAATATCCTCCACTGAATATTTCACTGACATAGCTAATAAGCATTTCTTTTCTAATGTATCATGTTAACTTGTGTTTGTCTGTTGTTCTTTAAAAGTGTTCTATTGATACAATAATATACTAGTACTATGAATTTTACTTTTTCTTTGAAATTTAGTACATTATACAAAACCTCTTATCCTGTGCATCTGAAAATATTTTATTACCTGTAGTTTTCCTATGTCTCTAATGTTCATTATTACACGTACTTTATTAAACATGACTGCTTTGGGCTCAGTTCACTGATGAAAAGAGACTTTAGGACAAGAGCCACTTACCTGGTTAATAAATAAGTATTTAAGTAAGTAAAATAAAATAAAGGACTTATACTGTGCTCTGGTATCCTCAGCTTAGAAGATGAAAGTGCTTTGTTCATTATATTATTCATTAAATTTTCTACATTTTATTTTGCCTTAAGTGTTATTGTATATGAGCAATTACATGTGAGTACCCAGTTTTATGACAATGTTTCTGTGGTCCGTTGGAGGAGTTCTGGTGAATGGCTGCTCTCTCACTTGTTGGGTTTGCAACTAGTGTGGTTATTAACTTACTTGAGAGCTAGCAACAACAATTGGATCTCAGTGATCATTGCACTTAAGTGACCTGAGACTACCGCCAAGGCACTGCAGTATGAACTATGTTGAGTGACTTTGCAGGGTAATATTATTGTGTCCAGTCTAGACAGCATCATACTACCACTGCCATCTGTAAGACCTGGAGTATAGCTAACATGCTGATGGATATCCTGTTACTTGACACATAGCAGAATCCTAGCTAAAAACCTAAATCCATTTTACTTCAATTTATTCAAAGGTCACAGCCTTATTAAATATGACAAGCCGGGCAAAAAGATGGGAGAAAAAGCAGGGCTATTGCATTAGGGTTTCATAAGGTTCCTATCACGTAGTCAAACTTTTACAAGTTCGAACCACATATGGTCGAGACCATACATTCGAATTTGTAAAAGTTCGAGCATTTGAATGTCTCTGTAAGCAGAGGTTTCCATTCACTTCAATGTGGTGCAATCTCAGAGTTGGTATATTTAAGTAGTGGGGGTGTGGGGGTGCAGGGGGCTTGCCCCCCTGCTTACAACAAGTTATTGTTTTGTCCATTGTGTAGTTATTTTTTTACATAGTCGAAGTTCTGTAACTTCGAAAATAATGGTTCGACCATTAGGTGTTCGGAGTTACGGAACTTCAACTATGTAATATAGACCCGATTTGATAAAGTTCAATTTTTAAAGAACTAGACCTAACCAAACCAATTTTAGTTTTACACATTTAGTAACTAAGTAAAACTGTGTATGGCTCCTGCATATGTCTCTTTACCCCCCATACTGATTCTCTCATGGACATGCCACAAAACTGATAATGCTGTTTTATTGTGCACCTTCAAACTTAACCTGTTTGATGAGCACAGGAAGCAGACAGAAAATAGCTCACAGTCTATGATAACTGTATAAGGGCCTATAGGCCTATTAAAATGCAGGCTGCAGGTTCAATGAAAAGGCTAATTCACCCATCCATGAATTTAAAGAAGTTGTTTACAGGTGGCTATTGACTCTCTTTTCTGTATGTATAAATGTAAACAAGTCCACAGGCAAACCATAAAGAAAGAATGAAATTTAGATTTTGGTGGAGTTCTGCCCTTGTTGATTGTGAACATATACTCCCCATCCCAAGATAATAACATAGATTGCAGGAGATCTACATTCATCAGTATTCAAAATTCTTCATCCTGTAATGCTTTTCAAAGTGAAGCACTGTTTCCTTGCAAGTACCTATAGCAAAATGATGTTATTACTAGATTTAAAGGAATATATGTGACAGTTCAAGTTAGATGCATGTAGTCTACAATGCATTAATGAAGTCATTAATTTTAAAGCCATCCTGGTGAGCAGGAAACTCATACACTAAATCAATGTTTTTCATCCTCTCTCTAAATTTATTGCTGTTTGGTTTTGTTATATAGGTTCATAGGTTCATAGGTTTATACTAGGCTATCTGCCCTAAGGCATTTATAAGCCTAGCCCAAATTATTGTGGCTTACGCCACCCCTTATATGAAAAAATACTGTGCCCATTAGTTTGTTGTGCCTCTGTCCTAAAAGGATGATTCATGGATGATCAATTATTTTTGTGGAAGCATCTAGGGTGCCCTAAATTCTTTTGGAAAGAAATGAGAATTCATCAGAAAAGGTTCATAGGTTCATACTAGGCTATCTGCCCTAGGGCATTTATAAGCCTAGCCAGAGTGTGTTTGGCTTTCACCACCCATTTTAAATTAATTTTGCTATGCCCTTTTTCGAGGTTAGTATACTGTGCCTCTGTCTAACAGTGACAAAGAAGTGATACCCGGGGTAAACCTACGATCTCCCATCCACTCATCAAGATTCCTCTTGAAGAGAGTCAATGAGGGACTCTGCCTAACCTGGACTGGGATTTTATTCCAGAGTGAAGGGAGCCATTTGGGTTATGAATCTGTCCCTCCAGCATGTCCTATTTATTTCAGTGCTGAGGTTCAAGTCTCTCGAGTGTGTAGCTCGATGGGATTTGGATTTTCTGAGGTGCAGCATGTCCATTAATTCCGGGTTGGACATGGCTTTATACGTCAGGCACAGATCGCCTCTGAACAGGTGGTATGCCACTGAGTAGAGCTGGAGTTTCTTTAACCGGGCAGCATATGGCATCTGTTTGAGCCCTTTGATCCTCTTGGTGAGGTACTTTTGGGGTCTTTCCAGTTGCTGCAGGTGTCTGGTAAGGTACATCCCAAAAGGGGCATTGTACTCAATTATGGGCCTGATGAGGGATGAGTAAAGAGGCACGATGACCTCCCCTGATCTAGATGTGAATCCCTTCATGATTAGGTGGGCTATATAAGATGTTTTTCTAACCACTTTGGCCACGTGGTTGTCAAATGAGACATTGCTATCAACCTGGGTCCCCAGGTCCCTAATTACTTCTTCTGTACTTAATGGATTACCACCTATGTGGTAATTTGTGGGCACTTTGTTTTTGCCAAAGGGGATGACTATACACTTTTTGGCGTTTAGCTTGAGGCCATGGCTCTGGCACCAGTTGTCTGTTTCTATGAGGCCCTTTTGGAGGATGCTTGTGTCGGCTGGAGAGTCGATTATGGCACCCAGTTTGCAGTCATCTGTGAACTTGGTCAGCCACAATCCTTCCATGTTGGCCTGTACCTCCGAGAAATATATACCACAGGAATATATATATATATATATATATATATATATATATATATATATAGGTTCAAGATCAAATCCTCTGTCTGCATTTTGCCAACTGGTGACTTAATTTTTAGACCACAGGACATAGCTATACCTTTGGCTAAATATTTATTTATTTACACTTTGTTGACCAGGTTATTCCCACTAGGCCAACTGCCTGTTTTCATTTCTTTCACTTTCTGACCACACACTACCCTATTACTCTGCCATGTTGGGCCCATTCTTATGAAATCATATACCTTAGGTTCCTGGATGCTTGTACTTCACTTCAGAGCTGTAATAATGAGTTAAGTTCACAAAACTACTTACGAGGTTGAAGAGGACTAGACATCTTGCCAACATCTGACTTCATACCCATTCTCATGATTTGTATCTTCAATTAATCAATATGACATAATTTTATGCCTCTCAACCTCTTAGCACAATAATCAGGGCAAAACCTGAATAATGTTAGAGATATGTTTTAAATATTAATCTTCAAAAGTAGAATATTGATTGAATAAAAGATTTTGCATTAGCATGCATTTTCTGAAGGATGTGAAGTTTCAAACAAAAAATATCTGTCATTATTTAATGACTACAGTCTTCAATGATTTATCTGAAACCTACACATTTTATGAGAAACAGACCAAAAATATTAGGGAAAACATGGGGCATTCTGCAAAATTTTGAGCAGTTGTGAAGTATGGATAACACCTTATTTTTAATTCGGAAGCACCCTACTGCCTTGCATCTCTCTAAGAATTCATCATCTGCTTACAAAAACATTTCAGGCAAATCTCAGTCCTAGTTGTTATGGCAAAGTTCTCTGAAAGTTAATAGAAGTAGTACAATAGCTAAGAACCACAGCACAGTCGCAAACTCAACAAGTGAGAGAACAGCCATTCACCAGAACTCCTCCAATGAACCACAGAAACGCTGTCATAAAACTGGGTACTCACATGTAATCGCTCACATACAATAACACTTAAGGCAAAAATAAAATGTAGAAAATTTAATGAATGACATAATAAACTAAGCACTTTCGTCTTCTAAGCTGAAGACTTCATCAGAGATAAAAACTTCACCCATTGCAACATATTAAATAATGCACTCAATAAAACAATTAACCAATTGATACTAAGTTAAAAAATCTACTCAAAATGCTGTCAGTGATAGGAGTAAACATTTAAAGGAACCATTAACAAATCAAGTAAAAAACTGTATACTTAAAAACAACACAAAACAATATATATATATATATATATATATATATATATATATATATATACATATATATATATATATATATATATATATATATATATATATATATATATAGATATATATATAGATATATATATATATATATATATATATATATATATATATATATATATACACAAGCACACACAACATCATCTAGTTCAGTGCTGCAGCTCTGGATTTTAAAACACAATTCACTGACAGCCTGTCATTTAAACCTGGACTAGTTGTAGCATTTAAATGGAGCTGGCAGTAAAGTTCTTTTTGTTCAAGCAAAAGCTCACTATCCCCCCCCCGCACCCCACCCCATCCATAGAGACGATCTATTCCATAACAAAGAATAAAAATGTATTTAAAGTCAAGACATATACCCATGTTACACTCTAACATAACTACCTCTCTATACTTTGTCTTCCACTTTCATTCTCACTCACATTCTTTCCTTATTTCTCAAACACCCCACTATACAGTTCCTGACCTTCTACCACTGCACCTGGATAACCTCATTAGATCTCTTGTGTTCCAGATGAAACAAACTATGCATATACTACATTTTCACAACATCATTCCTCTACCTGTATATCCTCTCATGATTGTATATTACCCCATCTGTATTGCGCTGGATTCTCAGCCACACCATAATGCTGCACTGCTTAATGTATGACTAGACTGAAATATGCTGTATTTGTATGTATGTATAATCATGTATTCTTAGCCTGATGAACATTTTTTTTACTAAGTTGTGTATGTCTTTAATGTATCTTTGGAGCTTTTCTCCCTAGGCCTCCACTGAAAATGGTCTTTTCTTGGCCCAGTGGGCTTTCCCAGTCATCAAACTGAAATAAATAAATAAATAAATAAATAAATACATACATAAATACATAAATAAATAAATATGAGAGAATACTTGAACAGTGCATTAGTTGATTTTCTCTTTTTGATGTCATAAATATGTTTGTACGTGCATTCTTTGAGTGATCTTGTGGTTTTCCCTATGTAGAATGCGGAACAAGAGATGCAAGAAGCCTACCATTCTGGTCTCACAATTAACTATAACTGGGCAAGATAGTGTTACATCATATCCTTCAACAATAACATAAGGACCATCATTTATATATTTACAATACTTATAAAATCCACGGTTCAGCATTTTTGAACAATTTACTCTTTTAACTGGATTATGTTCAAAGATTTCCTTAATATTGTTTCCTTTACTGAAAACAACCTTGTAACATTCACCTGAAATAAATTTGTGTTCTGCTGAAAACACCAGATCTCAAGTATTGTTTAACATATTTACTAAGGCTTGTGTTTGATAATTGTACTAAAAAAAATCATAGCACCTTTTTATCAGCCTTTTTATTGTCCTTCTCTTTCTCAGATGTAGTCATGTTTTGTGGATTATGACTACCCAAAATGGGAACAAATCTCTCTTGACATCCTTTTAGTATCTCATCTCTCACTTTCTCTACTAAATACACAGGATAGTCTCTTTCAAAGAACATACTGCAAAGTTTACACATCTCCACTCCAAATGTTTCATCTTTTGAAACCAATATGGACAAGCAAATCATTTTATAATGTTCTTTTTCTGGTTAAAGGGATGGCTACTGTCAAAGTATTGCAGGGAATTCGAATAATATATGTTTGAAATATTTTTTTATGCTCATAATCTTTGGAAATAGTAAGACCTAAAAAATTAATATAGTCAGTTCCACATGAAAAGGTGAACTTAAAGCTAATTTGAAGATCTATTAAGCTCAGAGAAAAAATCATTGAAAACAGAAAGTTCATTAAGCCTTAAAATAACAATATTGTCCAAAAACCTAAAGTAATGATAAACTTTCTTAAAAATGGGTGGATGTAAAACCTTCTCTTTGTTTCCAGTCTGCCAATAGCAGGTTTGCATATATGGAGCAGATCTGGCTCCCATAGCTACTCCTGTTACCTGGTGATGATGTTCTCCATCAAAGAATACATAATTGTTTTTTAGAACTATTTCCAAAAATTCTAAAATAATGTGCACATCATTGGATGACTTAGTTGTATCTTTTGTTAAAATATTACAAAAGCTATCTAATCACTCATTGTGTGGAAAAACTGAAGAGAGATTAATAACATCTATTGTAATGAAATGCATATTCTCATTAAATGGTGTAAAATGTAAGATTTCTAATAAATGCCAGGAGTCTTGAGGAATATGCTCTTGGTCTTCTAATGCATTCTTGCTATGGAAGTCAACATACAAGGTCAGTGGATCAGTTTTAGACTTTCTAGCTGAAACAATTAGTTTAAGGGGAGGGGGGGTTGCCAATTTGTATACACTTTTGGAATTCCAAACACAGCAGGAATCACCAGTTTATTAACTTTAACAATTTCAAGAGTCTCAACAGACACACAAGAATGTTTAAACAAAAGTCTAAGCTGGCATATGCCATGTTGACTTCATTTCTGGAAACCTGTTTATATGTGTCTGTGTCATTTAAGATATCTAACATTTTACTTGCATATGCAAGAAAATCCATAATCACTGATCCCCCCTCCCTTATCCAGTTTCATAACTCAGATGCTTTTGTTGTCTTAAATTTGGTACATCAGGTCTCTTGTCTTCTGAGGTCATATTGTTAGTATACTATACTTTTATTTTTTGTTATGGACAGAATCAGTTCTATGGATTGGGGAGATAGTGAACTTTTGCTTTAACATAAAGAACTTTACTGGTAGCTCCATTTAAATGCTGCAACTAGTCCAGGTTTAAATGACAGGCTGTCAGTGAATTGTGTTTTAAAATCCAGAGCTGCAGCACTGAACTAGCTAATGTTGTATATATTTTTTTTGCTTTTAACTATACAATTCTTTACTTGATTTGCTAATGGTTCATTTAAATGTTTAGTTCTATCATTGACAGCATTTTGAGTAGATTTTTCAACTTAGTATTAATTGGTTAGTTGTTTTATTGAGTGTATTATTTAATATGTTGCAATGGTTGAAGTTTTTATCTCTGATGAAGTTGTCATCTTAGAAGACAAAAGTGCTTAATTCATTATATTATTCATTAAATTTTCTACATTTTATTTTTGCCTTGTTATTGTATGTGAGCGATTACTTGTGAGTACCCAGTTTTATGACAGTGGTTCTGTCTGTTGATCATGTGCTCTTTTGCTGGATTACAAAAGATCTATCTGTAACACCTCTGACAGACATTGTCAGTATCCTAGTACTTCAGAACTTGTGTCAGTGGCGGGGGGGGGGGGGATTCAGTAAAGCCTACACTTTTTTTTTTTTGTGTACACATTGTGCCACAACACGTACATGAGTACTAACATTTTTGGATTCAGTAAGTGCCATTTAGTGGCACACATACACATGCAAACAGGGAAAATTCCATGGAATGCAAATAACTTCATAACCAGGTGAATCTTATGTAAATGAGCCAGGATGAGAGACCCAACAAGCAGAAAGGCATCTGTGTAGACTCTGTCAGTGTCCATAGTCTATGCAGAATATTTCCATGTACAGCAGTCTACACAAACATCAGGATATGTAAAACTCCACAAATATGGACATACCTCCCCTGAAAATGTTATACCACATACAGATATGTGCAAACGTAATGTGGATGTCAGAAAGATGAAAGGAATGTTACATTAATAATATTTTTTTAATAATCTCAACAAGTCTGTGCTATGCACCACAGTGTGCAAACATAATTTAAAAAAAAAGAGGAAAAAAAGTATTTTATACTATTTTTCAGAAATGTATTGTAGGACTTTGCATTGGGTCCATACAATGGCAATTTGGTGCTATTACCCAGCTCATACAGCTATGAATCATGTAGTTTCCAGGCTGTCAGCACAGATATGTATGCAAATTAGGTAAATGTCTTGAATAGCAGAAAGGAGTAAGCATGTCTGCATATCCACTTCGTGTATGCTCCTACACCATGTTGACATTTTCACTGGATGTGGATGGCATCGGGGTGTGTCCTGTTACTATTAGGAATTCAGAATTCGCAGTGTGTTTGTTTGCATGGCATGCTGCATAGCTGAGTGTGTTTGCACTGAAAGACCACCCAGGTCACAGTGATGATTTAGGCAGCAAGTGATAAAAACTGGGTATATTCAATTAATAATTTGGACTGCTGTATATGCTGTGCTGTGTGGCGCTTTGCATAGCTTAATGTGTTCGTGCAGCACACTACCCATGTGACAGTGATGACATAGGCAGCAATCAATGTAAAGCAGATATATTCAATGAATATTTACTATTGTGTATAAGGTATGCTGCATGGCATGGTGCATAGCGCAGTGTCAATCACTAAAGTAGGGCTATTACATAATGTTAATTACAGTCTAGGCAGGTGAAATGCATCATAAGTAGCCAATCACACATGGTGGACCTACAGCAGACCTGTATAAAGTATGCATACACCCTAAATTCTGATCTTCTCCAAATTCTCTGGGCCATTAAAGTACATACTTGGGAATTTTAATTGAGATAATGCTAGAGGCTGCTGCGGCTATGCTACATCTGTATGTCCTAGATGCTGAAATCAGTGCTGCTGGTGATGATGACATAGGCCTAGGCCAAGAAAAAGAAGAGTGTTCAAGCCAAGGGTAACCTTCCAGGAGCTACATGAGCTGGAGATTGCAGAGCGCTACAGGGTGGACAGTGACATATTACAAGAACCCACTGAACGCTGCCACCTTCTACTCAGAGCAAACAGAGATGAACCCATCCCAGTGGAAACAAAGGTATGTATAGCCCTTAGGATACTAGCTACAGGTACTTTTAAAATACCAACTGGGGACATGAAAGGTATGTTACAGGCATCTGCATCCAGGGTACTCCACCAGTTCTTGGATGCTATGCCCTACATGCCAATGAGCACATATCTTTTTCCCTCTCCTCTGAGGTGAGGGCCAGCAATATACAAAACTTCTACCATTTATCACAGTATGCTGAAGTACTGGGTGCCATAGATTGCATTCATGTACACACCAATGCACCACCTGGTGAGCAGGGTAAAATCTATGTTAACCGCAAGGGGTATAACTCCATCAACTGCCAGGTCGTGTGCAATGCCCAGGGGATTATCCTGAATGTGTGTGCGCTGGCAACCTTGGCAGTTTTCTGGCATACATCACAGCTATACCAGATGTTTGCTAGGGGGACATCCCATGGGGCCATTTACTGAGGGATGCTGGCTATGCCCTGGAACTGTGAATGATGACATCCATCAGAAATGCACACACGCACATGGAAGAATGCCATAATGAGGAACACACACAAACTAGGAACATCATAGAGCATATGTTTGGGCTTCTGAAGTCACATTTCTGGTGTCTGAATATATCTGGTGGAGCCCTGCAGTATTCTTCAGCCACACGTTCACACATGTTCACAGTATGTACCATGCTACAGAGATCAATCCTGCCGAAACAGCTACAGCAGGATCAGGAAAGGGAAATGATACACAGCCCCCGATCAGTGCCTAGATCATCACAGCCACAGACACAGGAGGACTTGGAGGAGGAACCCCCTGCTGATTTCCCTGTAGGCAGATGTAGACATGCTCAGTATGGCCTGGCTTTGACTAAGAGACAATGGATAGCACATTCACTGACAACCTAGGAACCTAGGGACTGACACCTTACTCCTTCTCACATACACATATTAAAATTGATGCCAGGCAACTCACACATCCTGTACCTATCCATGTATTGACTGTGTACTGCCTGCATCAGACAGAGACAGCTCTGAACTACAGTTGTGTCAACTGCTGCATTTGCAAGGTAAGTCCGTAACCTACACAGTACTCATAAGGGTTATTATGATATGTCAGTCTATGTATGGACCTGGTACATTATGCAAATAAATATAGTGGGCTCGATGGATAGAAATGACATCCACATGGGACTACAGATACCAATTCCACTATCATGTAACTATTACTATTCACTAGGCCTCATGCATGGAATATTCATGCAGTCCTACTGCAACAGATTACTGGTACATCAGTCAAAGGAGATGTTAGACAGTGGGCTTAAATGATAGTCACACTATTGTGTATCCCAGCAGAACATGTGCCACTCTTCCCCCACCCCCCAACACAGCAGTCTTGTGAAGAGTAACTCATGAATGATATATGAGCATTCCAGTCAGTCTCAAGATAGTAACATAGAAATTGGTCTTACATTGCATGTCTTAGGTAATGCAAGAATAACAATGCATATATTTATGCAGGTGATTGTGTGATGAATGACCCTTGTTTATCAAGCAGCTTGTGTGACTCAAAGGACTACGGCAATTAACTTGTGTGTGGCTTTCATGGCTCTGATCTAAACGTATCCACTTCTTTTGGATGTGAGGTATTAGAATGCTGTATTTTACAGACTGTCAGTCTGTGTGTGCTGTAATATTATTAACCTCTGTCACATATTAGTTGCATCAGAAAACTTAAGAAATTCACAGCCAATTTGAGTGAAGTACAGAAATGCAGAAACAGGGGCAGATATCATTTTGTGTAACACACAAAATCCCGGACTGGAGTACAGGTAGGTGTGGGCTGCAGTCAGTTTATAACTAGTGAAAATCCCACTGGGCATGCTCATACACTTAGTTAAGCAGACTGTAATTCTGTTGCTTCTCACACAATGACTTTACATAAATGTATAATATATATACACGTACATCTCTGTCTCTCTCCATACATCTACATTATACATATCTATCTATCTATCTATCTATCTATCTACACACACACACACACACACACACACACACACACACACACACACACACACACACACCTCCAGTTTCATTACTTGAATCAAATTAAGTTCTGACTAAGAGTGCTACTGAAACAACTCAAAATATAAATTGATAAGTATCCTTTTTGGCACTTCTTTCCAAAGTTCTACAGTATCCTAATTGTTTTTGCTTGATTGATTTAGATCTATAATATTTGCTGGCTTCTGATCTGTGTTGAAAGTGTTATTTTTCTGAGTGCAAAGTACTATTTTTCCCCCACCCTTAATCCTGCTCTGTTAAACACTGAGCAAACAACTTGTGCATTTTATATGATTGTCTCAAGGCTTGCTAGTATAATTAAAATTCCCTGTTTGTTACCTCTGCATCCATTGCTTGAATCTAATTGAGTTCTGACTGAAAGTGCTACTGAAACAACTCAAAATATAAATTGATAAGTATATTTTTTGGCACTTCTTTCCAAAGTTCTGCAGTATCCTAATTGTTTTTGCTTGATTGATTTAGATCTATAATATTTCCTGTCTTCTGATATGTGTTGAAAGTGTTATTTTTCTTCTCTTATTGAGGGCGCTACTGAAACAACTCAAAATATAAATAGGTAAGTATATTTTTTGGCACTTCTTTCCAAAGTTCTGCAGTATCCCAATTGCTTTTGCTTGATTTATTTAGATCATATTTGCAGGCTTCTGATCTGTATTGAAAGTGTTATTTTTCTGAATGGAAAGTTCTATTTTTCCCCATCCTTAATCCTGCTCTGTTAAATACTGGCCAAACAACTTGTGTATTTTATCTGATTGTCTCAAGGCTTGCTAGTATAATTAAGATTCCCTGTTTGTTACCTCTGCATTCATTGCTTGAATCTAATTGAGTTCTGTCTGAAAGTGCTACTGAAACAACTCAAAATATAAATTGTTAAGTATATTTTTGGCACTTTTTTCTAAAGTTCTACAGTATCCTAACTGCTTTTGGTTGATTGATTTAGATCTATAATATTTGCTGGCTGCTGATCTGTGTTGAAAGTGTTACTTTTCTTCTTTTATTGAGAGTGCTACTGAAACAACTCAAAATATAAATTGATAAGTATATTTTTGGCACTTCTTTCCAAAGTTCTACAATATCCTAATTGCTTTTGCTTGATTGATTAAGATCTGTAATATTTCCTGGCTTCTGATCTGTGTTGAAAGGGTTATTTTCCTTCTTTTATTGAGGGTGCTACTGAAACAACTCAAACTATAAATTGATAAGTATATTTTTGGCACTTATTTCCAAAGTTCTATAGCATTCTAATTGCTTTTGCTTGATTGATTTAGATCTATAATATTTGCTGGCTTCTGATCTGTGTTGAAAATGTTATTTTTCTTCTCTTATTGAGAGTGCTACTGAAACAACTCAAAATATGAATTGATAAGTATAATTTTTGGCACATCTTTCCAAAGTTCTATAGTATTCTAATTGCTTTTGCTTGATTGATTTAGATCTACAATATTTGATGGCTTCTGATCTGTATTGAAAGTGTTATTTTTCTGAGTGGAAAGTGCTATTTTTACCCCACCCTTAATCCTGCTCTGTTAAATACTGGCCAAACAACATGTGTGTTTTATCTGATTGTCTCAAGGCTTGCTAGTATAATTAAGATTCCCTGTTTGTTACCTCAGCATTCATTATTTGAATCTAATTGAGTTCTGACTGAGAGTGCTACTGAAATAACTCAAAATATAAACTGATAAGTATATTATTGGCACTTCTTTCCAAAGTTCTACAGTATCCTAATTGCTTTTGCTTGATTGATTTAGATCTATAATATTTTCTGGCTTTTGATCTGTCTTGAAAGTGTTATTTTTCTGAGTGAAAAGTGCTATTTTTCCCCCACCCTTAATCCTGCTCTGTTAAATACTGACCACACAACTTGTGTGTTTTATCTGATTGTCTCAAGGCTTGCTAGTATAATTAATATTCCCTGTTTGTTACGTCTGCATTCATTGCTTGAATCTAATTGAGTTCTGACTGAGAGTGCTACTGAAATAACTCGAAATATAAATTGATAAGTATATTTTTGGCACTTCTTTCCAAAGTTCTACAGTATCCTAATTGCTTTTGCTTGATTGATTTAGATCTATAATATTTTCTGGCTTTTGATCTGTCTTGAAAGTGTTATTTTTCTGAGTGAAAAGTGCTATTTTTCCCCCACCCTTAATCCTGCTCTGTTAAATACTGGCCAAACAACTTGTGTGTTTTATCTGATTGTCTCAAGGCTTGCTAGTATAATTAAGATTCCCTGTTTGTTATCTCTGCATTCATTGAATCTAATTGAGTTCTGACTGAGAGTGCTACTGAAATAACTCAAAATATAAATTGATAAGTAGATTTTTTGGCACTTCTTTCCAAAGTTCTACAGTATCCTAATTGCTTTTGCTTGATTGATTTAGATCTATAATATTTGCTGGCTTCTGATCTGTGTTGAAAGTGTTATTTTTCTGAGTTGATTTTACCCCACCCTGCCCTCCCTATTGGTGTTTTACTTTTATACTTGGTGGCTTTGCAATTGCCTGCCCCTACTGTATATTTGATCTGTGACACTCCTCCCAGTCTAGTGTCTTTAGCTCTTTCTACCTAATACGGAGAGAAAAAAAAATATTTTTGCACTTTTTTCATCTGCATACTGTACAGAAGGACAGCCATTCAGTAAAACAGTTCACTGTACCTATCCAGGCATGTCCAAAAGGCAGTTTCAGGTGTATTCTCCAATCTAATTGGTGAATCTGGGCATTTTGAGGCAATGTTACAACTGTCTCATGTACACAGACAACCCGTTCCTCCTACCACCAAACACTAATACATGTGAGATATGCAATTATAAAGCCAAACTGGAGGCTAAGCTCTCTCAACCCAAGGCTGGATCAGACAATCAAGAGGAGAAGGGAAATACTTGCATCACACCACCAGTCTCACATAGACCCATTAAACCAGCACCGTGAAAAAACACACATAAATACACAAAAACATACTCGTAGGCTCTAAATAAAAATCTTCAAAAGCAAAAGAGACCTCCAAATCAGACATCCAAGCAACCTCCAAACCCCAACACAAATCATGAAACACATACTTCACAAACCCAGTGTGCCATGCAATCACAGCCCTTAAGGCAGAAACATACCCAACATATTAGTAATAGGTGACTCTATAGTCAGGCACACTGACGTCCCACTCACTAGGCTGAATAAGGAGAAGGTTACTGTTAGCTGCCTGTCGAGTGCCAGGATCTGCCACATAACACAAGCACTCAGGTTACTCCAGAACAAGTACAAATACGAGTCTGTCATTGTCTATGTTGGTGTGAATGACCTGAGCCGCACCTCCCTGGACTACATGAAAAGAGGCATGGAGGAGCTCTCTGATCTTGTAGCCCAGGCTGGTATGACCCTGACCCTGAGTAGCATCCTGCCCTCACCAAGAATAATACCACAGTATAAAGAAAAAAAATATCAATTTCAACAATTGGCTAACTTTCTGGTGTCATTCAAAGGGGATCCACTGTCTGTCTGCCTGGGATGACATGCTCGACAAGCCACACTGCTTCGCTAGAGATGGCTTGCATGTGTTACCCTTAGGCTTTCGAATACTGGCGAAGGCTCTTGCCACCCCCATAAACAAGCTGTACAATAAAAGGAGGAAACTAGCACAGAAAAGAGTAAAATCCCAAGAAGAGAAGACATCCCTGATCAGTATCAGCAAGAAACTACGTTCCCTCATAAAATCATCCAAGGCTAGCTTTGAAAGAAAAATTGCCATGGACTCCAAAGATAACCACAAGGCATTCTTTAGCTATGTCAAGAATCTAAGTGGCAATTCTCAGATCTGCTCAGAGTTAGTGCAGAATGGAACAAAATACACTGAACCAACCGATATAGCCAACATCCTGGCAGACAGGTTCAGTGCAAACTTCACTCCCCTTTCACCCCCAAAAGGGCCCGTAGCCATACCAGAAGAATGTAGAGCTCCTGAAATCACAGACACTCAGGTTAAAACAGCCCTCTCCAAAGCCAAAAACACACCATCAATGGGACCGGATGGTGTCCCAGGCTGTGTCCTACATGAGCTCAAAGACGAACTAACCCCTCACCTAAACACACTGTTCAAACTCAGCCTCTCCACAGGTTACGTACCCATAGAGTGGTGCTCAGCAACGGTTATTCCACTCCACAAAGGTGGAGCCACAACAGACCCCAGGAACTATTGCCCTATAATCCTGACTAGCTTGGTCTGCAAGGCTATGGAACACATCATCATGGAACTCATTAACAGAGACATTGGGAACCACCAAACACTGGACTCTACCCAGTTTGGCTTTTTTAAGGGCAGACCATGCCTCCTAAACCTGGTGGACTTCTTTGAGACAATTACCAAGGCTATAAATGAGGGAAAGGTGGTACACACAGTCTACCTAGACCTCACAAAGGCCTTTGACACCATTCCCCATTCTGGTATTATAGACAAGCTTACCAGCCTGAACATAACCCCCTACATCACAAGATGGGTTGCCAACTGGCTCATGGACAGAGCCCACATGGTAAGAGTTGCAGGAGCTAGGTCTGACTCTAAACCAGTTACAAGTGGCATTCCCCAGGGCTCAGTCCTAGGACCCCTCCTGTTTGGCATATACTTCTCAGAGGTACAGCAAGCAAAGGAGGACTATGGCTGACCAAGTTCACAGATGACTGCAAAATAGGGGCTATAATTGACTCTCTGGCTGACACAGACAACCTCCAAAAGGGTCTCACTGAGACGGAAACCTGGTGTTAAAATCATGGCCTCAAGCTAAATGCCAAAAAGTGCATAGTCATTTCCTTTGGAAAAAACAAAGTACCCACAAACTACCACATAGGTGGTAGTCCCCTAAATATGGAAGATGTAATAAGGGATCAGGGGACCCAAGTAGATAGTAAACTCTCCTTTGGTAATCACATTGCCAAAGTGGTTAGAAAATCCTTATATGTGGGCCACCTTATCACAAAAGGGTTCGCATCCAGATCAAAAGAGGTTATTGTGCCCCCCTACTCGTCGCTCATCAGACCCGTCATAGAGTACAACGCCCTATTTGGGATGTATCTTACAAGACACCTGCAACAGCTGGAAAGACC
Source organism: Protopterus annectens (assembly GCF_019279795.1). Classification (NCBI taxonomy): domain Eukaryota; kingdom Metazoa; phylum Chordata; order Ceratodontiformes; family Protopteridae; genus Protopterus; species Protopterus annectens. The sequence goes on along the minus strand of NC_056727.1, from coordinate 582,841,932 downwards.
ATAGTAGTACCTCACCAAGAGGATCACTGGCCTCAAACAGATGCCCTATGCAGCTCGACTGAAGAAACTCCAGCTGTACTCTGTTGCATACCGCCTACTCAGAGGTGATCTCTGCCTGACATACAAGGCCATTTCCAACCCAGAACTGATGGACATGCTCCACCTAAAGAAAAGCTTATCCCCTCAAGCCACACGCTCTAGGGATCTAAACCTCACCACAACAAAAACAAGACATGCTGGAGGGATAGATTCCTGTCACAGAGACTTCCCATGCTTTGGAACAAGATTCCAATCTACATTGGGCAGAGCTCCTCACTAACACTCTTCAAGAGAAACCTTGACAAGTGGATGGGAAACAGAAAGTTTACCCCGGGATCACTTCAGTGGCTCTGCTGGACAGAGGCACAGGGAACTAATCTAAGGGGGCGGTGAAAGCCAACACATTCTGGCTAGGCTTATAAATGCCTTTGGGCAGATAGGTTAGTACCTACCTATGAACCTATGAACCTATATATACATCCCTGTTATATACCTAAATGCATATGTTTATATGTATGCATATGTCTGTATTACCCTACATACCCTGATAAAGGTGAGTAAAGCTGCACTATGACAAATACATAATGTTGTTCAAAGGATCAAAAGTAAGGGCTCAACAGTAGATAATACACTTATATACAGCCCCCTGTGCCTGCTGGATATCACCACACATGCACCAACAAGTGTACAGGTTGTGGAATGTATAATGTTTTCTACTCGTGCACTGACAGGGCAAATTGTTTTTGTCCACAGGCTTGCCCATCCAAATGCAAACAGCCACAATGGCTACTGTTGCCACATAGCTAGGAAAAAAAACAGTTGTCTGACTGCAAGGCTACTAGATGAAGATGATAGTAAGAAGCAATGCTACTCTACAGGCCACCCACGCTGTTCAACACAGGCCTAATTTATGTCGTCCACAAGTAGTTCACCTGCAGTCATTTAGAAAACAGACTTTAGCTGTGGCACGTGTGATAACTACTGTGATCTTTAGTGTGTAAGACTAGATGGGTAGGGGCTCTAATCTCACTCCAGGTCACTTGGCATGCTTGTGTGTATATGTGCATCTCTTTACAAAACAACTGAGAATTCCCCATTGACTACCAAACTGTAATGGTTCTGCACTTTGTAACCTTTGCAGTTCATGCAGGCTTCCAAACTCCTGTCTTCCACAAGGCTTGTTGATGTCATCTACCTTATGACTACCAACTGCCATTTTGTTGTCAGACTTAAGTTGTAGAGCATGCAATAAGTACTGTGATCTATAGTGTGAAAGACTAGATAGGTAAGGGTTGTAATCTCACTGCAGGTCACTTAGTGTGTTTGAGTCTGTATGTGCATCTCCCTGTAAAACAACTGAGAATCCCTATTGACTACCAAACTGTAATGGTTCTGCACTTTTTGGCCCTTGCAGTTGATGCTGGCCTCCAAACTCCACTCTTCCACAAATTCTGCTGATGTCATCGATCTTAAGACTACCAACTGCCATATTAATGTCAGACTTAAGCCGTGGTGCATGTGATAAGTACTGTGATTTATAGTGTGTAAGACTAGATAGGTATGGGATTTAATCTCACTCCAGACCACTTGGTGTGTGTGTGTGTGTGTGTGTGTGTGTGTGTATCTCTGCCAAACAACTAAAAATCCCCCATTGGCTAATAAACTGTAATAGTTCTGTACTTTTTGGCCCTTGCAGTTGATGCAGGCCTCCAAACTCCTGTCTTCCACAGGGCCTGCTGATGTCATCTACTGTAACCCTACCAACTGTCATTCTAATGTCAGACTTACGGCGTGGCATATGCAATAAATACTATGATCTATAGTGCATAAGACTAGATAGATAGGGGTTCTACTCTCACTCCAGGCTACTTGGTGTGTTTGTGTGTGTGTGTGTTTGTGTGTGTGTGTGTGTGTGTGTGTGTGTGTGTGTGTGTGTGTGTGTGTTTCCCTACAAAATAAATATGATCACCACACTGACTTGGAAAGGGGTAAGGTTTTGTAGTACTTTGGTTGTAGCAGGTGACACAGGGCCTCCAAATGTCTGACCCTCACAAGGCCTGCTGATATCATCTAGCATAAGAGTACCTAAAGAAATATTAATAGCAGACTTGAGCTATGGCGTGTGTGCTAATACTGTGATCTGTAGTGTGTACCATTAGATAAGTAGGAGTTCTAATCTAGTTTATGTATTTATATATTAAACATTTGTTAACCGGGAAAGTCCAACTTGGAACAAAGCCAATTTTCAACGGAGGCCTGGAGAGAACTGCTAATTTCAGCCAACTTGGGGTGTGTGTGCTGTGTAGTGTTCTGTAAACATTAATTGGTAGTGGTAGTATTCTCACTGTAGCCATGTTTATGTATGTGGATGTTAAGAGCATTTTACATCAGTGTATGGGATCATAGGATCACTGGAATTTACTAGTCTAATGGCCCTAGTGCCCTTACAATTCTAGCCAAGTTCTTACTCTTATTTACACAATCAACACATATTTGCCCTGTCCAACAGGGACACAGGCAGATGCCCTGTGGTGAAATAACACTCACCCAGCCAATCGTACAGATTGAATCTGAAGAGAGCCAATGTTGTGCTCTGTTTGCCTTTAGGTGGGAGTCTGTTTCAAAGGTTTGTTAAAGTCTGGTAGACATATCTGTCCCACCAGGATGTATTATTAATGTCTCATACCGGATTAATGTCCTAACAGTAAATAATCCATGTACCATTTGACCTACAGGTATGCAGCATTTCCAATAAAGCAGATTCAGACATTGCCTCGTATGCAAGGGAGAGATCACCTCTGAGTAGTTTATATGACACAGAAAAAAATCCAAAACAGCCTAGTAGAAGGCAGGAAACACACCAGCAAAGGTTCCACTGTTTAATTCCACCAAGTAAGACACGAACATATAAAAACTGCAGATTAACGCTCTTGACAAAATTGCGTTTTCGTCTCCAATGACAAAGACTTCATCAGATAATGCTGAAATTAATAAATTATATGCATTATAAATACTGTTATTTTTCAAAAAGTATCCAATCAGTCGATGTGCATCAAGAAACAACCAATCTGTTACTGCCTATCATGAATATTAAAAACACATATCATTAAAAATAAATGACCCAAATTTACATATTGTTAATAAAAAATACACTTTTAAAATATAAAATATCCAAGATATATAGAATTGATATTCATATCACAAAAATTGATAGAGTGCAGGAAAAAATTTTTTTCTTTTATATTTAAAAAAAGACTTTTCTATTTAAGATAATGAGACACAAATTCATTGCAAATCATTACTTTTTATGAATGAAAAACACCATCTAGTGGTCGTGAATGCAAATTACAAGTAAAGGTTTTATATTTGTTGTTTGTTGTTTTTAAATGTCAGCAGATTTAATTTTGATTTGCAATGAATTTGTGTCTCATTATCTTAAATAGAAAAGTCTTTTTTTAAATATAAAAGAAAAAATTTTTTTCCTGCACTCTATCAATTTTTGTGATATGAATATCAATTCTATATATCTTGGATATTTTATATTTTAAAAGTGTATTTTTTATTAACAATATGTAAATTTGGGTCATTTATTTTTAATGATATGTGTTTTTAATATTCATGATAGGCAGTAACAGATTGGTTGTTTCTTGATGCACATCGACTGATTGGATACTTTTGAAAAATAGCAGTATTTATAATGCATATAATTTATTAATTTCAGCATTATCTGATGAAGTCTTTGTCATTGGAGACGAAAACGCAATTTTGTCAAGAGCGTTAATCTGCAGTTTTTATATGTTCGTGTCTTACTTGGTGGAATTAAACAGTGGAACCTTTGCTGGTGTGTTTCCTGCCTTCTACTAGGCTGTTTTGGATTTTTTTCTTGGTTTTTGGTCGTTTTTCTACACTTACTTATATGACATAGGCTACAGTGACAGTTATTTCAGATTATCCCCACAGGGCAGATGCTGAAGACTTGAAGCTCCTTTGTGAGGAACCTTTGTGTTGTGTGTAGTTGCCACTAGTGCTTGGAAAGGTACATGACAAAATAGCCATTGCACTCAAATATTGGCCTGCTGAGGGAAGAGTACATAGAGATTATAACTACTTCATTTTCAGGTGACAGTGCCCTAAATTATGACATGAGCAAGATATAATGCCCTTCTTACTACTGGGAGACATGGTGATCTAAAGTAAGGTAGCTGTAAACCTGTGTGCCCAGGTCTCTCACCTCTGAGTAGATACTTAAGGTGTTGCTGCTGATGTGCTACTTACCAGGAACATTGGTGTTAATGATGGAAATAATACTACATATATTTGCATGGAGTGTAAGGCCATGAGTATGGAAACAATCATTTGCTCTTCAAGACCCTCTTGTAGGATATTGTCGCAATTCAGAAATTCTATGACCACTCCCAGTTTGCAGGCATCAGCAAACCTTGTCAGTCACAGACATTCACTTTGTGCTTGTACTTTGCATAAATGGATTCCAAGCAGTAGAGGACCAAGGACTGAGCTCTGTGGAACACCACTGGTTGCAGATCTGCTATTGGAGGTGGATTCCCCTATTCTGAGTATGAGTTCTATCAGTGAGCCACTTAGTGACCCCTCTAATTATATTATTATTGATGCCTAGTTGGGTGAGATTGTTAATGATGCCTAAGTGAGGGATAGTGTCACATGGCTTTTTTTATTCTGAAGAAGTCTCTGACGAAAGCGGGAATAAAATTTGTATACGCTAATACGTTCTAGTCCAAGTTTTTTCTGCAGCTTGAAGCTTCATCCTAGTTATTTGGACATCATTTGGACATCATTGCCTCCTTTGACCATCGGGGTCCTGTGTTTTAGTAGTATTTTTTCCCTCCACACTGGTTTTACGTGTCAAGCTTTCTTATCATTAAATACGAGTTCACCGACAATCTGGACCTTTACTCTAAGGTTACACATCTAACTACACAATGCCTTGTGTTTGTCCTTTGTGGAGGAGGAGGATAATTTTGTCACATACGTTTTTTTGCTGGACTTCACAACAACACTATTTGCTTGTTTAAGCTGAGGAGGGTATGCTTCTATTTTAGAGGGGTCCCTTCCCCTCCCTCCTACTGTCAAACAGAAATGTCCACTTCTTATTGTCCAGCATGCTAATGGCAGTTGTCCACCAGGCAGGTTTGCTGTGCCATGAGGAGTTGTTTTGTTCCTGTCAGGTACAGCTGAGTATGCATTGTACAGGTGCTTGCATAAAGCATTGGTGGAGAGCTCGCCATAGTTGCCTGTTCCATCTGAGGGAGGAAGTGCAGTTAAGCTATTTATACCATCCCATAGGAGATTATAATTTGCTTTATTAAAGTTTATTACTGTACTTGTTGCAAGGGGGGGTCAGGCGTGATACTTTTAATGAGACCGATTTGTGGTCAGATCTCACCAGGGAGGATCTCACAATGGATGTGCTACAGTGGTCACCCATATAGGTAAGCACCTGCTGCAGTACTTTGGTTCCCCATGTGGGGATGTCACACCACTAGTCCAGGGCATTGTAGTTAAGAAAGTGGACTATCCTTTGGGCTAGTGATTTTGAGCACTAGTAATTAACACAGTTGGTGAGTAGTAACGTCACCCCAAACCATGTTGTTGTGATGTATCTTGATAGACACAAGTAGATTCAAATAAGCACAATATGTGTCCTGATTCATGGAGTTGCTCCTGTAGCTGCCAATGACTTGATTAGGTGCCCTTCTGGCAGTGAATAGCACCTACAATTTCTCCAGGGAATCACACTGTTTAACCAGTCTGGATGTGCATCTATCTTTAAAGACTATGTATACACCAAATGCATTACCTTGCACACTTTAAGTTTGAGGTCTGAACATGTAGCCTAGTATGGTTCTGGTGCTGTCCACAGCCTTGAACCAGGTGTCTGTCACTGTGCAAATGTCTATATTTTCCAAGGTGAGGACACCTTCCAGTGAGTGAGTTTCATGTTGTCATTCCTAGCATGTAGCAGCATAATGTGACATTGTTAGTAGATGGTGTTTTCTCATTGGAATGTTTTACTTTGAGACACCACCTAAAAAATGCATTATGGGGATGTCAGCAGCCCTGGCCAGTACACAAAATCCCATGGATGACAGATGAAGACATCTCTGGCAAAACATCAAGGTCTGTTGAACAAATCATCCCAGACTGATATGTCGTGGATCCCTTACAATGAGACCACACGGTAAGGCAATTATTGAATTCAATCATTTTTCATGTGTATTGACCCAACATCCTAGGTGAAGGGCAAATGCAGTTGAAGGCCATGAGCATACCCACTGGAGACACAGAGTCCATATGCTCAGTTGGGTCTCTGTATACAGTCCAGAGAGGTATGTCTCGCATTGTACACACCAACAAGAACTATGATGTAGTCATAATGGTACCTAATGTTGACAGACTTGTGTGCATGTGTGGTATGGCATATCCTGGCACTTTTCAGACAGCTGACTGTGGCCTTTTCCTTATGTAGCCTGATGAGAGGGGCATCAATGTGTCTCATGACGTAATCACCTATGAGTAATAGCGTCTATATTACATTATCATATGATTAAACTAGCGAACGCTATTTCATTGTACAGATAATGTCTAAACCACAAAATATCAAACACATAGAACAGCTCCACAAAAAAAACCCCCCCAAAAAACACTTAAACACAAAGCTAAGTGGATAAGTGGGGGGCTTTGCACCCCACACCCCTCGATGTGGGGGGCTGTGCCCCCCACCCCCCTACTTAAATATACCAACTCTGAGATCACACCATAGTGGAGGAAATGGCAAAGTCCCGAAGACAGCCCACCAAATTTTTTCCCTGGGAAAAAATGTGATGTTCCGTGTCTTCGCTATTTTACCATTTCGACAGTATTGGATCGACTAAATAGCTTTCACTATTTAGTCCATTCGATATACCAATATAGACCCGAATAATAGATTTGATTTTGTGTTTTGTCTTAGGTGTTTGACCAGGGAGACAGTGGTGCATGAGCTATTATGTGTACTGTGTTCTGCTGAGGTATGATTATGTGTACTGAGCTTGCATTTGGGTTTCTGAGGTGTCTGGTGTTTGTGTATGTGTCTGGTAAGGAGCTCTACACATGTAGGTATGTGTGATGTGGGTGTGGTTGGAGTAGGAGGTAAGATGTGTATGTTGACAAATTGCTCATTGTCATATGTACTGACTGGAGTGTGAGACAGCATGGAATCAAGGTTTTTAATATAGTCACATCTGTCATACATTGTGTTTGTGTGGCATAAGAGTAGAGGGTGGGTACATTTTCCACATCTTGTTAACAGTCATTAATAATGCCATTAGCAATAGGGTCCTGCTTGTGTGTACGTCACAGCAGGGCATTGTTAGGCAGTGGCCTGACAGATTCTGAAATGTAACATATCACCTTTATGTAGTTCTCCTAAGGTAACAGCACCTGACAGTGTGTCATAACATAGTTGATTGAGTACAATGCTTTGCCAGGCATGTGGACCTTGCTTTAACCATAATCCTGTTATTAGGCATGGTCACAACAGCGTACCTACAAATGTGACAATGTACATCTTCAAGAAATGAGTCATGCTGTTACACCCTTGGTGTTGACAGCCTCAAACACACTGTAGGCACTTCTTGTAGTGAAGGTGAGGCTGTCTGTGCCTGCAAAGAGAACTTGTTCAACTTTGCCATCATTACTTTGGCCTTGCAACGCTACAATGCCTGTCAAGCAACCAGACAACAAACTGGATGTTGTGGGACATGATGTGGGAACACAGACATGTGTTCCAGTAACATAAATGCACAGTATATTATACCTAGGACATGTGGGAGGTAGAAACATTTTGGCTAAGGTGGCCACTACTCTGCAGTAGGCCTCAGATCCAAGTTACGTAGATGTCCAGCATTAAGCTGTTAAAGGGCAGGCTGCATTAATTGCTGTGAAATTGTCACCTAAGATGGATCACTGCTGATGTGGTGCTTGTTTGAGCAACCTTTGACGTTTATGTTACCTGACACTGAACATTATATTGTGACACTGCAGCTGTGCTCCTAATCACTATTAGGCAGTACCCTAGTCAAATCCTAACAACCCTGGAACACAAGGCATAATGCATGCAAAACTCAAATAATTGCTCTGGTTGCTATTCAAGACATCTACCTGGAAAAACGTATGTGAAACCTACAGAGACTTGTATGATGTGGGACAAGTATGTGGATGAACAAACAAGGTGTGGCCTGCTTCTCATTTTGAGCTTGGTACTAACGTTTTGCTTCTGGTGATAGAAAAAGTATAGGAGCATGGTATTCCAGGAGACAGTGGCTGTGGTGAGACCAACAGTAGTAGTAGCCAGGCACCAGCAATTCAAGGGACTCCCCTCTTTTCAGCATTCTTCACAAGGTAATTGCATCATTTCAGTATTCACTGCTTGATTAGTGTCTAACTGCAGAATAACTGTGTAAATACTCCGTCCTTACCTTCACAGAGTGTATGTATTACTTTCCCCTCCATTGTTTGCCTGTGCTCTGTACAGACTCAGGCACGTTGGATAACAATTTTCGTGGAAACCCTGATGGAATTAACTGCAATACTGAGTTACACACAGGACAACTAGCATGCAGTGACAAGGACTGTCCTCAGAGGTCTCAGTAGGGTGACATTTAAAGCCATGAAAAGAATTATCATGGCAATGATCAGTAACAATGTAGTACACCCATAGACACTGGACCAAACCCAGTTTGGTTTTGTCATGGACAGATTATGCCTACCCAAACTGGTGGACCTCATTGAGGGTAAACAATGGAATGGATGAAGGGAAAATTAGTCACTCCATCTACCATGGCCTGACAAGGCATTTGACACTATTAGGCCATCAGGCATTGTTGTCAAACTCTACAGGTTATTTACAAACTATTATGTCATCCAGTGGATAGCCAAGTGGCTGACAGACATCATCCGGGATGATAGCATTGGGAAGTCCCCCACTAAAATGAGGCCACTCACCAGAGGATTTCCCTCACAAGTCATTCATGGTACTAACCATTCTAGAAATTTCATTCTCTGAAGTCACGGCCACTGTCAGTGGCCTCTAACTGACTACATTTACAGATTATTGCAAATTAGGAGCTGTCACTGAATCCATCTAGGACTGCCTGACAAACACATTCAGTTGTTGTCAGAGTCATGGACTAATACTAAATGCCAAGGAATGCACAATGCTATCCTTTGAGAAGTCATTCACCCCTGGTAAATATCATATTGTCCGCACACCTCCAACAGTTGACCCAGTAGTCAGGGACTTTTGGACACAGAGATTAATCTAGCCCAGGTCGATAAGATGTGGGGATTAATTTAATGTTGCACAACCTAAAGAGAAAGGTATGGCATGTAAATCCCAGAAAGTCATTGTTGCACTGTATTTGGCATTCATCACACCTATCATTGACTGCAATGTCACCTTTGGTATGTAACTATATAGGCATATCCGACAACTGTAACAGCCACAGAAGTTCTACAATAAACCAATACACAGTGTACATAACATGTCCTATGCAGACCGCATCAAGGCTATAGCTGTGTATTCTCTCTCCTACATGCTTAGAGGAGAGGTGTATAGCTGCCATACATGGAGGTGTCAGATCCCACTGTGTACCTCCTGCTTATCCAAGAAAGGACTAGCATGAGAATTAACTGTTCTACACACCTACACATTGACTGTGGTATAAATAGGACATGCTGGAGACACAGGTATGTAACCCAGAGACTACAGCCTATATGTAACAGGCTCCCCATCCATGTGAAGCACACTTCCAGTGTAACACACATCATGTGCAAGTTACACAATGGAATGCGGAACAAGACAATCATAACTGCTTTAGGACATGTCTGTAATGGACACAGTAAAATTGTAGAAGATTCATCTCCCACGCCACAGCTTAAAGATGTCTCAGCTCGCAAAACCCTGCTTACTTATCAAGTGTATCAGACCTTGTCAGAGATTAGGGATGCATGACTAGGCTGAAAGAAGCCATTGTTCTTGTTAGCCTATTATATACATATGAATCTATGAGGCCATGCACTATACTATTTTACCTTTCTGAAGACATTTTTCTTCAATACTGACATTCCATTCTGTGCTCTGACATTGATGGGTTTATTGTAGCTGTGAACCCACAGGTATGTCCTACACAATCCTGAAACTGAAACATAAACAGTTCCATGAGACACCTTTTATAATGTAAGTATAAAGTAATTACAACATCATCCAATGTAACATACACAAAATAATGTGGTTTACTCATTAGAAGTGGCATTGTACAATATCTATCAGGGACCAGTACAAGTGGCATGTCAAAGGCAACAATGGATAAAACAAATACATATTAATTTAGATAGTCACCCCCTGCATCAGACACATAGCTTCATTTCCCTGCATCGATGACAAAGATGACAGGGATATGGCACAGGTATCATCACTTGGACAGGGTGTTGTGTGGGTTGCAGGAGGCCTAGGCTGACCCAATAGGTTGACAAGTGTGTGTGTGAGTCAGGAAGGGAAGCAGGCAAGTTGGACCATGGAAATGCAGCATGTGTGTCTGTAGGTGACCTGATTGTGACTGTGGTATGAGTGTCTGCATGAACACAGGCAAGCTCAGTGCTAGCCCTATATGTCTGTATGTTAGACAGCTTTGAGCAATGCATGGTAGAGCTGACAGTTCATTCTCACCACTCCCAAACATGAGAGCTGACTTTGCCAGGAGTTGCACTGGCACCTCCATGCCCAAGGTCAGATGTGGGGCTACTACCTGAGGGTGACGGCTGTCTGCTGGGACTGTGTCCTCCATGGGAACACGCAGGACCATGAACCCATGGCCTGCCACATCTTGGTGAGGAGAGCACATTCCCTTCTGGAGTGCTGGATGTACTACTACTATGGGGGTGTGATTGTGTGTGGCCACATGGACTCTCTGCAGATGTAGTTGCTGACCTACGTCCATGAGTCCAATGTGAAACTCCAGCTAGACATTCCATCACAGACAATGTGCATTCCAAGAGAGATAGTGTGCCATCTGTCTCACACCAATGTCTTTTCACTGCATCAGTCAACCAATCTAGGGTATCTGAAACTTGGTGGAGGCAGTCACAGATGTCAGACTGTGCTGCATCCATAACCCTGAACATTCATCTGAAGTTCCTTTTGGAATGTGCCTGTGCCTCCATGTTGGCCCTAAACATATGCTGAGTGACACATGAAGAGACACCTGCAACAGATGTTGGAGGGACAGTAGACCTGCAACAAGCACGCCTATGAATCTGCCTGTGTGGAACCTTGCCAGCTCTTTGGTTAAGCCAGTATCGACACTCACTGCAGCCCTACTAGCTACACTTACCTGTTCAATGTCCCTACTCTCTGACTGTCCAATATCTGTGGCCTCAGGGGACTGGGTATGTGTAGGCATACTGACTGTGTACGGTGATAATGAGGGCAGAAGAGGGATGTAAACCTTTCTGACAGATTCAGCCCCTGCAATCCTCACCTGTGCCTCAATTTGGCCACCATCATCATCATCAGAGTCTGAAGAGATACATCAAGTTGTGAAAGGGACAGAAACCAACCCACCTGGTCACCTGTGATAAAAAGGGAAAAGCAGTATATTAATATCTGCACTACTATGGTCTTCAGTACTATGTTGCAATATATGTTAAGCTGTATGCACTGCTGTCACTATTACAGACTTGTTAACCCCCAAACTCATATAGTAGGACATGAGGACATTATTTTCTAACAGAAATCTGTAGCTACTTGTGAATAAAAGCTCTTTAAACAAGAATCTCACGAGCAAAAAATGATGTACACTGCTGACATTTGGCAAAACTCTGCACGGTTGACACATATGGCAATCTGTAATGTCCTGACAATACTGTCAAATCTATCAGTGTGATCACACCAACAAGGCATAGGTATAAGTCTAAACTGTGTACAGTCAGAAAACATCTGTACACTTGGCAATCATGCAGACAGTATATCAATCTAGCCAGCAGGCCTGTGATGACACTTTAGCGAATACACTGGACTACATCGACATCTCTGACAAAGCAGTGTTGTGCTTACCAGGAGCAGGTGCATGCCTCATCCGATTCCTGAAGAAAGTTTGAGGAAGAGGTAATGTAAACAGCACTGCATGTTGCACTACAATAGGGTAATACATCCAGATATCTCACATTTACATTAGCTACTATGTTAATTGGTGTGTTGGTCAAAATCTGAGTATAAGATTCAAACTGCAGCTTACTCCCCCCCAAGAAAAAAACACCTGACACCCATGTAAAACTATCTACACCCTGACACATTGAATGCTACAGTATTCCAATGCTGATCCAACTAAGCATACCTGGATGCTCCTCTTGCATGGAAATGGTGGCACCCACATCCATGACATAGTGTGTGATGGATGTCTGGGAGCTGTCCTGAGTTTCTAGGTTCACCAGGAATTCCTCAGTGGCTGACAGCGGTTGTTCTGCTACAGGCCCTCCACTTGTGACACAAGAATCCCTGGCCATGTTTGCTGCCCTTCTGCATGCAGCGTGGATCATAGCAGTGACACGGTATTGCACCTGCTCATACGTCCTGCTCTGGTGACCGATAGCATTCACATTATGGACCAGATCAGCCAACAATGCTGCCTGCTCTTCTCTGTTTGCCCTTCCCCTGGGCAGCAGGAGTTAATGGTGTTGATGCAAAGCCTCCAGGATGATATCATTTTCAGCATCTGTAAAAGGGCCTCGGCAGCTGGGATACATATTTCCTGAAAGACAATAAAATGAGAACACATGTCAGGATCCCATATGTGAGACTACAGTATGCAGAGATACAGCAATAAAGGATGGCTAGCAGTATTCCCTGCTTGAGTACACATCTCATATTCAACAGTGTGCCAAACATACAAAGGGTGTGGATGCAACTAGGATGGTAGCAATAGTCAGCTATTCCTGTTTGTACCATGACAGATACTGATGTATGATCACACACCCAACACAGGTGCACATTGTAGTGTGGCCTCTAGGGGTACCCACCCCTTATAATATATAAAAACAACAGTTCCAAACAAATAGCAGTGTACTATTACAACTGCTAGCAAGGGAAATGTCCAGGAGACCAGTATACCTAATTATTACAAAGTGTTCTACCCTTACTATACTCTAGTTCCTCTGTAGATCTAACACATTTGGAGACAAATGACATGTCATCGCTACAGTTCTAAGAAAGGCTTAATGATGTAATTCCCATTCCCCCAAGTATATTCACACATATTCATCATGTTGGGAAAATAATGGTTACATACCCAATGGAGTACAATACTCCTCTGTTGAAATATACAGATATATAAATGTTGTACCAATGAGTTCACCATGCAAAGTAATTTCATACACAATGGATACCCTAGCTAGAAGTTTGCCTTTTTAACATGGTTCTCATTAGCAAGTGATTGCCTCTGAACCAATCTGTGCTTCTGAAAAGCTAATTGCAGCCTACACAGCTGATTTGCTGTAAAATCAGCCAATCCCATGCAACCACTGAACAAGATATAAGGCCTCAATGTAAATTCCAACCCCTTTCTCATATGTTTGTGCAGAAATTACTGGGATAAAGATACTACTTCATCACAGAGAGAACGTCTATAGCAGCTACTTTTTACATACAGATGTGTGTGCTAGAGGCTGAAGCTTAAGCTGATGCTGCAGGCAACAGGCATAGGCAGAGAGGGTGAGCACTTAGCAGGATAACAAGCTTTAAGAGTACGTGTGGGACCTGTGGCAGTCTTGATGTATAGCCAGAGCCAGACTGAGGAAACCCATCCCACCAGAAATTATGTGTTTAAGTTAAGTATGTTAGCCAAAGGTATCACTAACAGAATAAAAAGCAATATGGTTAGTGTGTCCTAGAAAAAGGTAGGGGGTACATTAACCATTATGTCAAGCAGCTGTACAACTGCCAAGTCAAGTGCTATGTCATGGTAGTCCCCTGTTGTGTGTGTTCTGGCAACTCTTGCATCTAGCACAACCTCCATATATGTATGTTACTTGTACAGCTTTGGTTGTCTGTAATATCACTAGCAAATCATTGTGGGCTGCAGTCTGATATTACCGGACCAGAATTTCAGTACACAACTTGAACTTCTATGGGAATTCAGGCCAATGCATGACCTGATATTCTCTGCAATTTCTAGTGTTGTAATAGTATATTTTTAAATGTTGTAGATATAATTGTAGAGTTACCTGCTATTAGATACCTCACTTATATCTATTCTTATGTGTACGGCTTTATAGTGAAGTATTTCTCTACTAGAGTTCCAATTACATTACTGTTTCTCTATTAATCTCCTAGCTGCTTTGCACAGTGTGGCGTGATGCTCAGCATCGCTTAAACACATTTAATGATGGGAACTTGAGCATTACTATGTTTTGATTAAAACATGTGTTAATTAGAAGCTGTGTGGCTTGGTTTGCTGATCTACTGCTTTGCAGATGTGATGGTCCTAGGTTCGAAATTGGGGTAAGTGTATATGGTTAGAAACACAAGATGCATGGTTTGATTCTCACAGGGGGTAACTGGCTAGGCTTAAAAAATGGTCCAGAAGGGCAGTTAGCCTAGTAATAATCCATGAATCTATTCTGAATGTGATTAATATTTTTTCAAAAGCATATGTCAACATAGAGCTATTTAGCATAGCTAAGTGATGCTGTGTGCTGCCACATCGTGCAAAAAAATCTTTAAAGAAAAAATAGGGAGATAGGACAGTGGTGAAATGGGGTGCAAGCAGGGGGGAAAACAGTGAAAGGCAGGTAAGTATGTGCAGGAAGGGTGTAGGAAAGAACCATAGCTATCCTCCATTTCTTAAACAGCAACAACTGTCCACTTTAACAGAATTTTTAGCTGAATTTGGACTGTCACCCCCAGAGATGAGTGGTTTGCTGTCAAGCTAATTGGACCAAATTAAGTGTATTCAGTGGACATGTGTAAAATGAAGAGCTATGTATGGGACAATATTTTTTTGTGGGACAGGTGCCCATTTTTTTAAGATGAGAGTGGAATGTTGGGAAAGGTACGTAGGTATGTGTGGGGGATGTAAGTTGAGAAGGTGAGAAAGCTTTTTCAGACAGACAGGACAGACAAGACAGCAGACAGGGTTGGTGTGTGACACGACAGGAGGGGTGAACACCTTGGTTGGGGAGGATATTGTGGAATCCCAGTCCTATGGATGTCAGACACTGTATCGGTGTGACTCGTCCTCACCCATGGGGCTGTCAGTACTGTTCCTTCTCTGCTCCTGTGGAGGCAGTGGTTGACACCTGCACCCAGAGTGAGACTGCCCCACCAGGATGGACAGCATGCTTTCCATCCGGCATAGGCGTGCACCGAGAGTTTGGCACAGCAACCCACACACCATGCCTGGCAGTTCCTCATGGGTGGCATAATTACCCCCACCACTTCCACTCCCAGAGGGCGGTCACCCCATCCTATGAGGCAGAACTACCTGACAGTACAGATAGTGAAGGGCAGCAGAGGGGACACCACCAGGCTGCAGCCCAGACGTGCTGGGCCAGCCAAGGGAGCCAACGTAGGTTGATTTTCTGGAACCAGCCTATCTTGTCATGCTGTAGTAAATTAAATATAAACATAAGATGAAAATAAACATAACCAAACAAATGTTACTATTAACATAATAGAAGTTAAAAAATGATTACTCAAAAGAAATATAAAGGAATATAACGAGGGACACAACAATAAATAATTTACATGAAAGTATATTAACAGCAAAGCAATATGAAATTATACATAAGGCCAACATAAGGGGTAGTTACAAAAATATATTAATATCAAATCTTAATAAGTAATGACATTAATAAATTAAAGAAGGGAATGGGTGGGGTGAGAGAGAAAAATACCATTATTAATTTTGCAGATAATATTACTATGCAGACTACTACTAAATACTTCTACATATGTACAATTTCACTTGTGAGTACAGTGGCTGCAACTATTGTATAGATGATGTTACACACATAGCTCTCAACCTGTTAGTATAGGAAAGTATGGACCAAGCCCAAACACATGGCGGTACACAGGCACATCTACAGGGAACAATTTTACATAGTGTGCTCATACATTAGTAGCAAGGTGTTTTGATAATGGATTCGCCAATAAATTGTATTCCACGTAGTGCCATGTATCTGTTAATCAACAACCAGACATATGGGGCAATAGTCTCTACAATCTGCAAAATCATGACAGCTGAGTGGTATGTTCATGTGCACTAAGTACACTAAACAGCTGGTCATTTCTCAGTTGGCTGCCATGGGATTAGAACCCACAATCAGTGACTACAGAAATAATGTGCACTTCATTTGAATATAATGAATTCTGAAAACACCATCTCCATTAAGACTTTTATTGCAACAGTTTGTGTGAAATCATACATTTATACAAATGCATAGCTGTGTGTAGTACCAGATTAGAAACCAAATAAAGTGACTAGAAGAATAATGAGCAATTTATTTGAAAACAGTTGTTATCTAAGCACCATCTCCTTTTATAAGTATTATTGAAGGTGTCTGGTTTTGTTCCCTTTCAGTTTGCTGCTCTAGCAAGTGCATAGTCTAAATTTAAATACCTGTACTGTCTTTACACTTGGCTAGGGTCAGAAGCTGCTCCTCCACCCCATCAGCAGTAAATACATTCCCCAGTTACAATTCTTATATACAGTAAACTACAGTCAAGACTCTAGGCAAAAAGTAACCCAGTAAACACTGTAATTGGCTTCATGTAAACTAGAGGGGAAAAGGTAACTTTTAGAGACTGTTATTTTGTCAGCTTTAAACTAGGTATCTACCTAGAAAGGACATACCTGAAATCTGGTCTGTAGATTGTTTTTCTTTTTTTTAGCATTTACTGCTGAATTCTCCAGAGTGCAACCCACTTCGCTCCTCTACCCTACCCCCATTCCCACACACCCCACTTCAATTACATTTATTTCTACCTATCCATACCCACTGTTCAACCCACCCAATCAAACTCCCTCACACCCCTCACCTATTACCTACCCATAGGATACACCTAAATTATCTCCTCTATTTTACAGAAGCCACTACCCCACCTAACATCTACTAATTATCCAATACTTCTCTTATCACCTCTCCAAACTCTGTTATACTTTCTCCACACTGAATACTCCTCCCACCCATCACACACCCACCTCCTTCTAACCATCCTCACACACATTCTACAACAACATGATTATCTCTCACTGCTTAACATTACCTACTTTTACCACCCTAGCCTGCCTTGCATCCTACCACACAAACCTGAGATACACCCATCTCAATTATTTTCACCACTCACAAATCCCCTTCATGGTAAAACCAATTTCATCATAAACCCAGCTATCTACAACTGCTCAGCTATAGATCTCACCCCTCTTAAATGGTTCCCACAATATACTAACCTACATGCAACCTTGCAATACAATAAATTAATACTCAAATACCTAAAAATGAACTACTTCACCATCATACTCAGCCTCTGTGGAGATATTCTCCCCAACCCAGGACCCACAACTTTTCAGGGCAACATTAACAATGCTCAAAAACACTCTTTTAATTTCCCCAGAAAAAGTTATTATCTCATAATAAATTTGAACATAAGAAGCATTGTTAACAAAATAGAGGAAATTCATGCAAACCTATCTCTATACTCCCCTGACATAGTCCTTCTAACCAAAACCTGGCCTAAACCAGATATCCCTGATAATGAAATTCTTCCCACTGGTTATAACATTTACAGGCAAGACAAGAAAATGAAAAGAGTAGGAGGTATTGCCTTGCTCTTCAAAAACCACCTTACAATAGAGCTTATAAATCATAATCCTCCTAACATCTCCAACTCAGAAATACTCTTGGCTAGAAAAAAAACTCAACCAAAATAAAAACATTAATATCATTGGTACCTATATTCCTCCCTGCAATAACATAGACAAACTTGAATCCCTCTTACAACTGACTTTCTATAACCGCCCCCAAGAGACCGTTATATTAGGGGACTTTAATATTAATTGGTACTCCTGTAACTCTAACCATCCAATCACTCACATCAACCTCTAAGGCTTCACCCAAATAATTCTAACCACAACAAGGGTTGATAAAATAACTAAAAAGGAAACAATCCTTGACTGGATTCTCACCAACTACCCCACTCCCTCCTATAATTCAGGTACCCTTCCTGACTCACTCAGTGACCACCTACCAACATATATTATACATCACCAGGCAAATCCTGCAAAATAAACATTTATCTGCCAAATTTGTAACACCAAAAGTTTCAGGTCTCAATATTTCATAACATCCATTAAGTTCTTCAATTGGAAACCCCTTAAATTTTTTGTCCTAGACAGTGCAGTCGATTACTTTAACTCCACATTTTTAAACATCCTCAATACCATGACCCCTATCTGAACAGTACAAGCAAAATAAAATGACTCTCCCTGTTTTTCTAAACAGACTAAATCACTCCTAAGAGAAAGGGACAAAGCATGGTATGAATAGACCCACAAAAAAAACCCAATAGTTGTTCACCAAAAGTACCTCCATCTAAGAAACAAAGCTAAAACCTAAATAAGACTTGACAAAAAGAAGTACTATACCAGTTTATAAGCTAAGTACCAAAATAACCCTCAAAACTTCTGGTCCACTATAAACAAAATACTGCGACCAGGTCAAACTAGGACACCCCAACCAACTGCTGGTAACCCCCTAGAATATACTGCCACCCAGTTTAATAAATATTTCATTGACTCCATCAAACCCTTACTAACCAAATCTCCCCATCATCTCCTCTCATCCTAACCTATCTACTAGATAAAAACAACACCTTCACCCTACAACCAGTCCCAACCCACACCATTCTCAAATATTTGTTCAGGCTAAAATCCACAACCTTGGCAGCAGACAATTTCCCCCCTGCATACCTAAAAATAGCAGCCAAAGCCATCTCTTACCCAGTTTCCCTACTAATTAAACATTCCATATCTGAACACTGCATCCCCACCCACTGGAAATTTGCACACATCATACCTCTACACAAAGGTGTTCCTTCCACCGACTTCTCCAACTATCGGCCCATAGCAACCTTATCCCCTCTGTCAAAAATCCTCGAAAGGTGCATTCACACATAAATACTTAACCATCTCCTAGACAATAAACTACTCATAAATACCCAGTACAGCTTCCACCCCAACCATAATACCACCACAGCCCTCATTAGCTTCACCAACACCATCAATCAACATAGAAAGAAAGGCGACCTAGTATCAGCAATCTTTTTAGTCTTATTGAAAGCCTTCAATACAATCTCTCACAACAAACTGCTCACCACCTTGCCCAAACTGAACCTAAGCTACTCCACACTAGCCTGGTTCCAGGACTGCTTCACAGATTGGCAACAAGCTGTACAGTGAAACAAAGCTCTTTCACCCCTATTACCAGTGACCCTGGGCATGCCACAAAAGTCCATCCTCTTTCCCCTCCTTTATAACTTTTTTACCAATACCGTCCACAATGCTACAACTCTAGCCACCATTATACAGTACGCAGATGACTCCACAGTGATATGCTCTGCCCCAACCCTGCCTGAACTCCAGGACATAACCCAAGTGTCCTTCAATGGTATTGAATCATGGTTGGCAGATGCCCAATTAATCCTCAACCCAAATAAAGCTAAACTTATGCTCTTCCACCCCACTAAACTCACAAGTCGATCCATCTGTTTCAATATCATGTCTACCAACAAGACTTTGATCGAGCCAGTCCCATTCACCAAACATCTTAGAGTTATTATAGATCAAGATCTGAGGTTTGACTTACACATTGCCCAAACTATAAAAAAGTGCACAAAAAAAGGAACCCTATACCGATGCAGAAATGATCTAACCAAACACTCTAGAATCACTACAGCCAGAACCTATCTTCTGTCAACTTTACTGTACACTTCACCCATTCTTACCAACCTTACCAAATCAGACCTAGCCAAGTTAGACGTCTACTCTAATAAGATAGCAAAATTTACTACTAACTGTCCTCCTAGAACCCACCATTGCAAAGCCCTAAGCCAACTATCTTGGTTAGAATTACCCCATCTACTCACCCTCACACAACTTTCTATCGCCCACCAAATGTTCTATGAACTCGAAAAAACACCAGCTCTACAAGGCCTCCTCATTCCCCATATAAGCTATCGCCCATTAAGATCCACTAACAAAGCTCTAATTGAAGTAACCAGAAGTAAAAATAACTCAGGCGACTCTCTTTATTCCTACTACATTGCTAAACTGTGGAATGCCTTGTTATTTGAAATTAGAACAATAGCTAGTTTAAAAAACTTCAAGCATCACATTAAAGCCCACTTCACCAATTCTTGGACTTGCACATGTGACGAGCATGGGTAAGTCAACCATGGTACTTGCTGATGTTAAAAATTGATTTGCACATGTAATGAGCTTGGGAAACTCAGTCATATTACTATTTTATGTTACTTCCTGCTTTCTCACTTTAAATATCAAGCATTTTTTAATTTTTCAACATGCTATTCAATTTGTACATAATGCTAATGGACTTACATTGTTCACTCAGTGAATACATTGTCACTATTTTATACTATTATAAGAACTGTCTTCCAGATGTAATGTTGTTGTTGTTGTTGTTTGTCTTTCGGCTTTTCCCATTTAGGGGTCGCCACAGCGGAACTCCGGTCCGCTAATGATTGGCAGTAGATTTTCACAAATGCTGAGGTGCCAGCTCGACGTTCAACCTTCAATGAAGGCACGCCCATTTACGCATGACTTTCGAATGCCCACCCAACCACGGGGAGGACATGCAGACCCCTCACAGAAGGCACTTCCTGCACTCAAGCTGAGAACTGAACGGGAGAACCTCTTGCTGTGAGGTAACAATGCTACCGTTGCACCACCGTGGATTGTAATGAAGGCGATTGGTCTTGTCTTTCACTAGACCAGTCATTTTTCATTTTTTTTTTTTATATTATAATGATATTAATTTGTGTTACTATTCTTCTTCATTATATTATAAAATGTTTCTACTAACAAAGCTTGTACTAACAATAGAGCTTTTCTCCCCGGGTCACCGCTGAAAAAGGGTTACATGCCCAGCTGGACTCTCCCAGTAAACAAATGTAAAATAAAATAAAAATTAAATTTATACTGTAATGCTTAATATTACATGAAATCTTGCAGTTACACACATGTATGGCAGTGTAGGATGTCTGTTAACCTAATCATATACCCCATTCATTTACTGTGTGCTATCTGCACCCTATTTTGAGGGAAATGATCTGAACTGAGGATTGACACAATCTGGGTACTGCACTACATGCATTTCTGACATTTGTTGATGCATTATTTCTTAAATAGGAATGATGAACACTTATTTGAAAAGAGTACTTATCAAATCACAATCCTGTTTTAAACTGTATTGATAATGTTCCTTAAAGTCTGGAATTTAGAGACATAGATAGCTGCCCAGGACTACAGTTACCTTACCCATATGCCATGTTCATTGACTGGGTGGAATATACAGAATTATTTCAGATAAAATGTGCAGAACACAGGCTTAAACCTTACTTAGAGTATTGCATTACACTCATTTCAGACATTTTGTTACTGCATTCTTTATTCATTTACATTTAACAGCTGACTTGTCAGATTAGAATAGACATGCAGTAAATACAGGAATAGTGAACACTTTATTTGTAAATGTTACATATCAAAGCACCATCACCCTTTAAAATGTATTGATTAATGTTGCGTCAACTCTGGCATGTAGACCATGGATAGCTGTGTAGGACTTCTGATAAGTACTCCATATACTATGTTTATTTACTGAGTGCAACCTACAGCATATTTCAGACAATAAGTAGACCAGAACAGTGACCTCAACATCAACTGATATTTGGAAGTTATACTACACAGTACTGCATGCTTACTTGCCTTAACTTGATTTACCATTTCAGGTAGGTGGTGACACATTACTAAAGCTGTAAGATGTCCCAAGTATGTCATACCTGACTGTTAAGACTGCAAACTCTGTAAGTAATTTTTTTGTAAAATGACATTATGTATTAAGTTAATACTTTGTTGTTTTCCTACTTACCACACATTTGCCTCATCCTGGCCAAGCACCCTGTCTGGGACTGGACATTGCAAGCCGTGTCTTTTGTAGCTATTGTAAGAGAAGCAAACCATTATGCATGCCTGTTTTGCACAGATTCAGCTTGTATATTTTTAAAGGACTGCCAAACATACTTACATATCTGTGGGGTTTCCCAAGCCCTAGCTTCTTGGACCTAGGTGTCCAAGGTTTCCTTCTTAAAACAAGTAATCTCCATGGTATTCCTGAAGTCTCAAAACAACCCACTAAAGTGTAATGGGTCCAAAAACAAAACAGTGTAAGAAACATCTCTGTGTGGAAGATTTTCAGTCCATATATTTCTAGTTAATCACTGTATATTAATCAGATCAGACAACAGTAGTAGAAGTAGCAAACTTAAACTCATCTTAAGTCAAAACAAAACAAAAAATAATAATAGAAAATATATAATTGTGCAGCATTACTAAGTATTCAAAAGTAATCCAAGCAAGGCAGGCAGTCTATTTCCAGTCGAAAATCCTTTATTAAGTACACAGACAAGTGATCCATGTAAAACAAAAATAGAGTAATAATTTCTTCACAAGCTTTCTAAATATATATATATATATATATATATATATATATATATATATATATATATATCTATATACTAACCTCGAAAAAGGGCATAGCAAAATTAATTTAAAATGGGTGGCAAAAGCCAAACACATTCTGGCTAGGCTTATAAATGCCCTAGGGCAGATAGCCTAGTATGAACCTATGAACTTATATATATATATATATATATATATATACTTTTTATCAGGCATGGGGGTGGTTTATTGTGCTGTAAAACATAGTGTTATTGGTACACATGTTAAATTTACATCCCTTCCCCCATCAGTGTGACATTCGAGCTGGTCCTGCCCTACTTAGTAGCTGTCATAATAATATATAACACTTATGTACTTTAAATAAAATTTATAATGATGTGGTACCTCTTATTTAACCAGATTATTAAGTAGATCATTAAGTCTGTGATTTTATCCAAGACAATATACTACATGGCTGGAAATAAATCAAACTTAGTTCATTTGGCAATCAAAAAATATATATGAATATATACATATACATTTTGCATGTAAAATTAATTTCTATTTTCATAACCTATTGTTAACAAAGATCGCTTTCGTCCTTCTAGACTTCTTCAGGTCTGTGTACAAGAACCATAAAAACAATCTATAAAAATATATATAATTGTATAATTAGTTAGTATTGTTATTACACATCATTTTGAATAAAGTGGAAAAAATAACCAGAAAAAAATATAAAAATAAGAAAAATGTATGTATGATGATAGAAACAAAATATCCACTTAAATTTCAACTGATTTAAAATGGTATTTAAAACCAATTTGTAGAATAAAATAAAATAAAATACAATTAGTCATGTAAAGAATGTGGCAATTGTTTAAGTTCCAGTGCACTTTTAATTGAACAGTAGTAGTTTAGTCCAGGCTTCCTAAAAGAGTTCAGCTTTAATTGCCACATGAATTCATGTTTCTCCAGAATATTCGGAATGTCTCCTTCAAGATCACCCATGTCTATGCAATCCAGGATCTGGAACTTAAAACCTGTGTGTCTTTTATGAAGAGAAAGGTGTTTGGCTAGTGCATTATTTTTACATCCTTAGCAGATTTCTGACAGATTACATGAAATCCCCTGCTTGAGTTTTTTTGCAGTCTTGCCCACATAGAATGCATCACATTCATTGCACTGTGCCCTGCAAATTACTTTTGTAGTGTTACAGTCACCCCCTGCACTGGTTTTAATGATCTTCTTTATATAAGGGCAATAAAAACTATCACCTTGCTGTATAAATATACAAAATGTACAATTAGTTTCACATCTTTTAGTGCTTTTCTCATATGGTCTAGGTTTAAATCCAACAAAACATCTAATGTTCCTGGCCTTCCTATAAACAAATGATGGGGCTTCACCTAAGATGTTAATCAGAAAAGGGTTTCCTGTGACAATGTCCCAGTTTTCTTCAATAATATTTTTGATACTGTGATAATCCAAAGTGTATGTTAGGATGCAGCTATTTTTGCATTTGTTATTCTCTGTGGAATTACTATAGCAATAACCCACGCCTGGGTGTGGGTAATGCTGGATTTACCCACGGTTGGCCAACCGTGGGTAAATCCAGCATTACCCACACCCAGAAGTGGGTTATTGCTATTATACAATGACATTATTTTAAAAAAAAAAAATTACTTTTCTTAAATAATGGCATTGTATAATGCCTCCTTGCTGCCCCTCCATGGCTGTCTGGTATTCCGCGGATGTTCTGATGTACTGCGCATGCCTACGCAGTACATCAGAGCTGTGGGCAAAAGCAACGGAGAAAGCAAGATCTCCGTTGCTTTTTACTGTTTCGCTATGTTAAATGGGTTTAACATAGCGAGACAGCTTTAAAAAAAGCAACGGAGAATCTCCGTTGCTTATTTTAAAGCTGTCTCGCTATGTTAAACCCATTTAACATAGCGAGACAGTTTTAAATAAAGCAACGGAGAAAGCAAGATCTCCGTTGCTTTTTACACACTGTGTTGCTATGTTAAAGGAGTTTAACATAGCGAGACAGCTTTTAAAAAAAAGCAACGGAGATCTCTGTTGCTTTTTTTAAACCTGTGTCACTATGTTAAACTCCTTTAACATAGCGAGACAGTGTTTTAAAAAAGACTTATAGTAATGGAAAAAGTCCGGGCGACTGGACCTTTTTCCATTAGTATAAGTCGATTTACAACGTGCACACTGACCAATCAGCGTGCACGTTTTGGAATATTAATGGGGGGGTCATGGTATAATTAACATTTTTCTACTCGGGAGGTTGAGTGAAGGTGCTTCAGTCCTTTTCAGTTCTATAATGGGTTCCAGGATTTTTTTAACATCTGACTTTCATAGCCTCTCACTAGAAAATCATTCTCTAAGTTGTTCAGGTTTCACAAAAATGGTTCCATCTCTGTGGTAATTCTAGCTAATCTATAGCCTTGGTACTTCATTACATTTTACTTGTTTTTTGTAGGATGTAGACTTTTACTGTGGAGTAATAAATTAACCCTCGTTGGTTTTCTGAATAGATCAATGGTGATTCTGTTATTGTTGGTGTCCTTGGAAATATGCATATCTAACATGGGTGATCTTGAAGGAGACATCCCGAATATTCTGGAGAAACATGAACTCATGTAGCAATTAAAGCAGAACTCTTTTAGGAAGCCTGGACTAAACTACTACTGTTCAATTAAAAGTGCACTGGAACTTAGAAAATTGCCACATTCTTTACATGACTAATTGTATTTTATTTTATTTTATTCTACAAATTGGTTTTAAATACCATTTTAAATCAGTTGAACTTTAAGCGTAGATTTTGTTTCCATCATCATACTTACATTTTTCTTATTTTTATATTTTTGCTGGTTATTTTTTCCACTTTATTCAAAATTATGTGTAATAACAATACTAACTAATTATACAGTTATATATATTTTTATAGATTGTTTTTATGGTTCTTGTACACAGACTTGAAGATGTCTAGAAGGACGAAAGTGATCTTTGTTAACAGTAGGTTATGAAAATAGAAATAGATTTTTACATGCAAAATGTATATGTATATATTTATATATATTTTTTGATTGCCAAATGAACTAAGGTTGATGTATTTCCAGCCATGCAATATATTGTCTTGGATAAAATCACAGACTTAATAATCTACTTAATAATCTGGTTAAATAAGAGGTACCACATCATTATAAATTTTATTTAAAGTACATAAGGGTTATATATTATTATGACAGCTACTAAGTAGGGCAGGACCAGCTCGAATGTCACACTGATGAGGGAAGGGATGTGAATTTAACATGTGTACCAATGACACTATGTTTTACAGCACAATAAACCACTCCCATGCCTGATAAAAAGTATATATATATATATATATATATATATATATATATATATATATATATATATATTTATTTAGAAAGCTTGTGAGGAAATTATTACTCTATTTTTGTTTTACTTGGATCGCTTGTCTGTGTACTTAATAAAGGATTTTTCCTTGCTTGGATTACTTTTGATTACTTAGTAATGCTGTACAATTATATATTTCCTATTATTATTTTTGTTTTGTTTTGACTTAAGACAAGTTTTAAGTTCGCTGCTTCTACTACTATTGTCTGATCTGATTAATATACAGTGATTAACTAGAGATATATGGACTGAAAATCTTCCACACATAGAAGTTTCTTACACTGTTTTGCAAGGTTTCCTTCTTCTCACACCTCAGGTCATTGTTGTGGTGATGGTACTGCTCAGCAGTGCAGTGAATACTAGTAGCACTGGTAAGTTCCCTGGCTAACCAATCCCAGGCCTCAGACTTGCACTCTGAGCCCTGGTAACCACCCTGTAGGAACCAAGGTTCATCATTTTTAACCAAGAGTCCAACAAAAACTCTGGACTTCAGCGCACCCCACATCTGCACCCAAAAGTACACTCCCTCACCAACAGCACCAGGCATATCCACAGCCAAGTGAAGACTCCAAAATGGATTTGACATTCCCATCTATTTTCCTTTATATAGGCTGCATTCTCAGCCTTACATGTCATACTGTAACTTTCAAAAAAGCACTGTGCTGCTTAGTATTGTGCAAACTCACACAAACCATGTTTAAGTGGTGCTTAGTAATATGCAAACAGGAGTAGACCGTTGACCATGTTTAAGCATTCCTTAGTATCGCGCAGCTTTTCTAAATGTACCAATTTTTTAAATTTTTAATTAAACTGATGTTTCAGTCACCTGACACATTTTCACAGCAATAAATGTAAAAAGTATGACTACTCAGGACTCGAACCCAAGACCTAATACACTGTAAGTCATGACTTCACCTATCTAGCCACTTGGATAGTGAAGGGAAGTAGTATATCTTCACATATACTACTAATATGCCTGTTAGGCTAACAGGCTGAAAAGTATTGTGCTGTGTTTACCAACTGTCCAGAATTTTTCTGGAAAGTCTACAAGTACAAGACAGCCTCTACATTGTTGGTTGCATGGATTCAATATCCGTGTTACTGTGGTTTCTCTCGCCAGTGCCATGATTAATATGTATGGTGTACTGCCGAGGAGAAACCATGGCCATGTACATGAATACTTTCCATGTAGACTCTACACAGAGACTACATGAATTTTGTTTAATCCTTGGGAGTATCTGAGTATGTCAGAGTTTGTTTAGTCATAGGAACCACACTTAGTTATGAGGCTATGCTTCTCAGAGAAGAGTTTTTTCAATTGTTTTCACTTCTTTCAGAGTTTACATAACGATAGAGGTAACATATACCAAGATCTGGCAGTTGGGTGTCAATCCCCTCACACTGGCATAGAAATGTAGGATGGCATAGTTCTCATAAAAAAAGATTTATAGCATTTTTTGTCGTTTTGATGACACTGAGGTAAAAGTGTAGGATGGTGTAGTCCTCTTAAACAAGATTTTATAGTATTTTTGTGGTTTTGTCAATCTTTTGAATGATATTTTTGATAAGGTTAAAAATGAATGTAATGGAATATATATTATCCAGTTTTGAATGTACACAATCTCTTAGTAATATGTGATACGACTGGCGAAGAGGGTAAAAAGGAAGAATGCTTTTATAATTTTTTGTAGTGACTTCCAGTATTAATAGTATGAACCTGGATGTGCTACAGAAGATAAGGACTCTCTCTTTCATCAGTAAGAAATGATCCAATATTAAAGGTTTGTTGGAACAATATGGTTAAGTAAAAGCAGTACCTTGCCTGGTGGTCAGTAGTTCATCAACAGAGAGACTCTCATGCAGTGCGTCTTTCTTCGGATGTCCTGGGGTTTCTGCTGTATCAGACCTAGTTAAAGGTGTAGGAGTTAGATCCCTCATTCCCCAACTTGTTATGGTTGCCCAAAAAGTGAAGACCAGTACTCAGTTCTCTTGAGAAGGAAGATTCTTTATTGGCAGATGATCACTGCTTTAGTTGACTGAGTAAAAATGCTTTTGAAGAGCTTTTATTACAAATTTAGTAGCTGTATCCAGGGTTGTAGCCTCCCATGACATCAGAAAGAGGTGTGTTAAGGCAGGGTTTAGTTTATTGGAACACCTATGCTGTCATGGTGGGCGTCATCGTGTGTGTGTGTGTGTGTGTGTGTGTGTGTGTGTGTGTGTGTGTGTGTGTGTGTGCGTGTGTGTGTGTGTGTGTGTGTGTGTGTGTGTGTGTGTGTGTGTGTGTGTGTGTGTGTGTGTGGCTCCAAACCATTTATGCTAACATTTCCTTATATTAAATCTTGTGGTTGTTAAACAGTTCTTTCGGACATTTCAGTTATCATAAAGTTGTCAGTGTTATAAGCATTATTAAATCTCAGTGTTTATATAGTTACAACCAGTCATTCATATATTCCAAAATCTGTAAAAACATTTCTTCAATAGCCAGGAGAAAAAGCATTTTTCATTGTTTAATTATTAAGTTGTGAAATACAAATTATGTTACCAATCTCTCATTTTCATTTTATAATTACATGTATAATTCTGTTGTTATCTAAGATTTGCAGTGATATCAATTGTTCTTCATCAGATTTGTCAGTTTGTCTATGTCCTTGAGTTTACAGCTTTATTTGAGAAAAAACTCCATCCTGCAGCTGGGGTTTATCTCATATGTACACTTTATGGAGCAAAAATTTGAAAGAAAAAAGACGACAAGCCAAACAACAAAGACAAGAGAAAAAAGAGGAAGGAAGAAAGACAAAAGAGAGAGATTCAGCAGTCTCTAAGTTAATCAAATCATATGGCTGTTAAACCAAGTCCAGCCCTGTCCTTGGGTGGTTGAACTCTGTGGTGAACAAAGCTGTGGTTTAAGTGATGTTTTATAAAGTGAGACCAATAAATAAATTCTAAAGCTACCATGAAAAATTCATAAAACAAAAATGAAAAATTCTCAGGCTTGTGGATATATTAACGAGTGCAAACATGCCATTTTGGAGCTTGTCAGTGGGGGGTGATGTATTGGTGACCTCTGTAGAATGTAGTCTCTCGGACCTATTATTTTTACTGTGTTGGTGGCTGCGAGATGTTAAAGTAAAGGATCACTGGACTTGTACTTGAGTATGCCCTGGGTTTAATCCAACCCATGTCCCCTGTATTTCACTAGGTTATTTGCTCCCTGCTATATTTGTGCCAGGGATTGACAGAGGACCAATAACTTGGTCCATTCGAGATGGATAATTATTATTTAGTTCAAGGAGTGTGAGTATCTCAAAAGATGCATTACTTACAGTGTTACTTCTGGGACTGCTGTCTTGTTTTTAAGGGAACAGTTTATTATGTGGAATTTTGCTAGAGTTGTAAGGGGGGGGGCTAATGTTAAAAGAAGGGGTTGAGTGTGTCTGCTGTGCCAGAGAGGTACGCTGTGCTACAGGACCAAAGATGTGCTAATTACCCATTATATAACTAAAATAGGGGTCTGTAGATCCCTCTTGGTGTTTTATGAGCGAAACATGGGGGCTAATGCTAGTGCATTATGCTAATGATTTAGAAGGCTGTCCAACATTGCTTACTAATGAAAAGGGATCTCTGTCTCTTGGTGGTCAAACCACATGGTTGGTTAGGGGAGGAATCCAGAAGTGTACATTAATATTATCTTAAAATTATATGGAAAAAAGCTGGGGCTACAGTCTATGGCTGTGTTACAGGTTGCCCTTATTCCTTTGAAAAATAAATAAATAAATAAATAAATACGCCATTAGCCATATGGGGGAGTTGAGTGATTATGTTGTAAGTGGAGGCTGTGTGTTTCCACAGGGAATTGGAGGCCAAGTGTCAGCAGGAGCCAGGGATTCATATATTTTTGGTGGGAACCTGCTCTAGCAATACTGCCTTGTTAATCAGAAAAATTGAATAGGTTAAAAAAGTGGGGAGCTTTTTTCTTCAGTCGTCAATGGTTAATATTGTGCACGAGGAGTTGGAGTCCATTTTACAAGGTTCAAATAAGTTTGTTTGTTATGTTTCATAAGTAAGTGCATCACATCAAGGTCTAAGGATATTATAACTTCACTGTAGTCGACCCTCATAAGACCATTAATAGAGTACAATGCTCCATTCTGCATGCACCTCATCAGGCACCTGCAGCAGCTGGACGGACCACAGAGGTTTTTCAAGAAGAAAATACAAGACCTACAAACCATGACTTGCATGGAAAGCCCAGTCACTGTGCTCTGTATCTTATAGGCTGCTGAGAGGCAACTTGTGCCTGGCCTATGGGGTAGTCTCTGACCCTGCCCTAATAGAAATGCTGTGCAATCTCAAGTCAAATGGCGCAAGAGTCACTCTCTCAGGGGGGATCTTAATCTAGCCTGTGACATTAACAGAACATGCTGGAGAGACAGATATATCTCCCAGAGATTGCAGCTACTCTAAAATAAACTTCCAGTTCACATGAAACAGAGCTCCTCACTGACCCTTTTCATGTGCAGCCTGGAAAAATGGATGGGAGACTGCAAATTCACCCCAGGGGTGGCACCCATGTCCCTATGGGCAGGGGTAGTCAGTGCTTATCATAGACTCACTCTGTGAATTATGTCCATCTAACCAAAGACAATTGCAGTAACTTGGAATTAACATGGCTTGGCTTGTAAGGGTTCTAAGGCCGCTAGCCTAGTAACTTCCTATGAATCTATAAACTGAGCAAGTGACAACAGAGTTTATTACTTTCATCCAGACAACCCCTACCAAGCAGTTATTTCCACTTCTATGTACAATTGTGATAAACAGTTGCCACACATTCTAATATTGCATGTTGCTTCAGATAATCACATTAGTCCTGGAAAACCAAAATAATAAGCAAACAGCATCAGCAGACGGCTAGTCATTTTCCTCCACAGAAGAGAGCCACAGCAATTATACCTACTCTGTGTATGTCAGGTGTCCAATTAATGATCTCATCCAACTTCTCACAAAAGGACACTAGTTCAACAAAGTATGATAGTGATGCCTTAATCTGAGAAAATGCCAGGAGTATCAATTACTTTCATCTATTCAACTCCAACCCTAATCGCCATCCAGCAGTTATAACCACAACATCTGTCTATGTAATATTATTTCACCTCCAGACATACCCCTCAGCTGTCCAGATTTTAACTGAATATCTAGATTTTTGTCTCATATTCTTGGTCTGTTTCCCATATATTTTGTGCTTTACTGTCAATCACAAAGGACATAAGTCAGTAATAGTGACATGCTTTTGAGTTTTAGACCTGATAACGATCAGAAAATGCATGCTAATACAACCTCTGTTATTCTAACAAATTTCTAAGTTTATAAGGGCGATATTTAAAATTTGTCCTTTTTTGGTCTTTTCCTCCCCCCCTTCATTACTTTAGGCTTTGCTCAGATTTCTAGTAAAGAGATTGAGAGGTATGCCTTCAGAGACCACATAAATAATCTGCCACATATTAAAGTGTTCCAATCCAAGTTGCCCCACACAAATCACAAACCAGGTTAATATTTCCAAAAAATATTTGGTTGATGACTACCAGCATTATTGTAAAAATAGTAACGACACTTATCTCACTGCGCTATTCCTCATGTTTCAACTGTCCACACAAAATACAAAGTCTGAAATACAGCCCCAAATATCTTGTTGATCATTGACAGCACTACCATAAAATTAGTAATAATACTTCCTTAATACTTCCTTCACCAACTCTGGGCCATTCCCCTCCTCTATCCGAAATTCTGCAGAATGTCCTTATCTCTACTCTGTCCCTCATACATCATTGTACAAATAAAATAAAATAAAATAAAAAAAAACTCTTTCAGATGCCTTCACACCTACATTTGCATATTGCAAAGGCTGTACTCCCATGACCTTGCAATGCTTAAGGTGAAAGCGATGTATCTTGACTTGAATGTCAAGTCAACTGTAGCACTACCCTCTCTGGAGTGCTTACTGTGCTGTGCGTATATATATATATATATATATATATATATATATATATATATATAGATATATATATATACATATATATATATATATATATATATATATATATATATATATATATATATATATATATATATATATATATATATATATATATATATATATATATATATATATATATATATTTCCTGCATGGGTGCTTTATTTATGAAATATTGCTGTAAAAATTAAATACATGGGGAAAGAGTGTCCCTAGAAGCACAGCACCCTAAGTGGTTGCCTAGTTCGCCTATGTGTAAAGCTGACCCTGTCTAAAATATAGCCATGCAATCTATTTATGCTGTACTGATGAGGTCAGAAAACTTCCAAAGCATGGCATGTCTACAGCTAGTGGGTGATTTGGCTTTATTGGCCTGAATGTACCCATAAAGACTTAAAAAGTTGTGGAGATTTAGTAGCCATGTAGAGAAACACTTTTATGTCTTTAAGGAGTCATTTATGTATATCCCATGGACCTTTACTACAGTGAAGACTCTAGTTTGGATGGATCTTTCTTATAATTCTTATTTGTCTGTCTGATCGTTTTACCCATTGGTTTGCATGCATTAAGAATCAGGACCTTTTCCAGTTTTTAATTAAGTTGTGAAGAAGATCCCTGAATTATTCAAGTAAGGGCAAATTAAACCGGTTTAACTGTGATCACAATTATTCTTGTGTGTGTGTGTGTGTGTGTGTGTGTGTGTGTGTGTGTGTGTGTGTGTGTGTGTGTGTGTTTGTAATATATATATATATATATATATATATATATATATATATATATATATATATATATATAGTGTTAAAAAGAACAAGCATACACATACAACAGGGGTAATAAATTATTTTTTGTACAGAAGCGACAAGATGCATAATAGTTATTATTGGTTTAAAATGTTTACTACACTTACAGCAAAAGGCCTTGAAAGAAGATTAAAAAAACATCTACTACTTCTACTAACTTCGACACAATATAGTGAGAATCCTTTACTGTTTCATGAGACTACAGGCTGAGTCACTGCAACTATTGATAATTGATGTCCTTATGACAATTTACAATATATCTGAGCACTATTTTTCAGGGTAAGTTATTTAAAAGCATCCCAGTATTGTGGGCTACTGGTTGAGATGAATAAGCTATTTAAAACATTCCAGAAAAGGAAATTGTTGAGTCGATTATAAAAAAACTATGCATGCCTTATAAGCATATAGAAACAGAGCTATATTTTCAATTGTAACACCTCTTATTCAACTTAGAATAGTGTGTTAGTTTTTAATAATGTTAACTTTCTGAGAAATGATTACAAAATCATGACTCAGTGCTAAATGTGAGCATCATAGATGTAACAATAAATCAACTGTCAGGATATATTTATACATGAAATTGTGAGTGAAAACCACATATGCCTCCACTGGTGCGAAATGTGTTAATTCCAAGTTATCATAAATATGTTTGGCATGAATGAATCAGAGATTTTGAAAGTTCATTGAATTAAAACAACAAGCACTATTGATGAGTCAAAAAAAATTCTACCTTGCAAATATTTCGCTTTGAATCTGTGGCACATATAAAAAGATTATGTTGAAACTATGGCATATGTTAGAAAGATGTCCATTGTTAGCCAAGATAGTAATTCAGAAAACCAGGATTTGAAGGATGTCACTAATGAGCACTCTTCTACTTCCACCAAAAAAGTTACAATAAATGGCTTCTCTAGATCTGAAAAAAAGCTTTTTGTTCAAGTTACAGAATATTGACTGAAAGACAGTTAATCACAAAACATTGACTGCAATGGAATGAGAAAAATGCCCCATCCTGCAGGAACTATGTGACAGTCTGTTTGGGAATTTGAGAGTTTGCAGCATTTTTTTCTTCAATACTTTTTGATCAATATTTTGGAAGTCAATCAAAAACATGCAGCATACAGATAAGTTCAAGTACTGATTGTCCTTATTCAAAACTAGTGAAGAAGAAAAAGCAATGTGGTTACATAATCTATAGGTGATGAAAGGACATACAGTCACAATCTTCTAAGAAGTACAAAAAAAAAGATAAGATTTTGAAAATTTAATTCAGAAAATACTACATTAGGAGAGGCCGTATAGATAGCCTGTCTAATGAAATGCTATGTCTGTCAGAAGCCATGCAAATTTTGATATCAATTAAATGATGTGCATTTTTCAGTTGATTAATTTTTATACAGGAAAAAGTGATGAAATAAAGGACGTACATTTTCAAAGTTTGCCTTTCCCCATTAGAACACACCAGTCCCTAAAACTCAAAAAACAATCTTAAACCATGTAGGAGATGGCAGAGAAAAGAAAAAAAAAAAGAGCAAGCAAAGCATCTGGGAATGTACAATGATGGATTAAGTCTTCTCAAGTAAAAGTGGGGAGGGATACCTGCTGTCCAAGCCCAGGTACTAGAAGTACTTTCCCTTTGCATTGATGGGAATACGTTGCAACCTTCCAAAATAAATGGCCAGCCTACTAGGAAGAGAAAACCTCCACAGTGTTAAATACAGACTCAGCCGTAAGCTAATTCTATTTTCACTGCAAACTTGAAAGCATCTCATATCCCATATCATCCTATGGAGTTACCTCAGCAACCCATTTCACCACAGTCCTATCTACCACCTAAGATTTATCCCAGCTGGGAACACCCATACAAACATTGCAAAGGACAGAAAGGGAGGGAAAATAAGGGTATGGGCTAAAGTAATTAATAAGGATTCCAAACAAATGATAAATATAAAACTGAGTGGCAGAAGCAATTCTTCAAAAAGACAGCAAGTTGAGGAGAAATAAAAAAAAATAATTCACAGTGCAAGGCCAAACAAGTAAAGGAACATGGTGGGGAAACAAAGCACTGCACCAAACTTTGTGGAATAAGTCACCTTCACTGTGGACTGCTTTAACTTCTTATGCACTTATATCACCTACCACTACTGAGAACTATATACCTAATAACATATGACTAATGCCAATGATATAAATAGTTCTAAAATGATTACTGAATTCAGAGTTCTGCATATTAAGAGCAATGGAAAACACAATCCACAAACATGAGCCATCCCTAAAGGTTTCCAAAACTTGTGACTTGTCAAAGAGATAATGCCTTATTTAAAGTAGTAGAGAAAAGCAGCCTAATGCCTGAAGGCAATGCAGATAGAGTCTTAATTGACACAAATGTGGAACAGGGCTTAAATCATGAGGCCTTTATAGACTGAAGAGCTGAAGTGACTTTAATGTTCAATAGCTTCTATGATAAGCTTAGTAGAGCAGCAGAATATTTAATGAGACTAAAAATTCTTCCAAATAGTAGTTGGCTCACTTTCACATATTCAGTGCATCCCTCTGCACCACAGTTTACCAATGTCTGAGTACAAACATTTGCCAGTGGTAGAGTTTGTCAGGAGAAGGAGATTGTCCTATGTCAGTGGAAGTTGAGGGGTTCATGCGACCTGGAAACCCATACTGTAGGTCAGGGATCCTCCAGACTTGTTTTTATAAGAACAAAAGTAACCACAATGTGCAGTGCATGGTGCAAGGTACAGACCACTGCATGTTGGAAGTCCCAGTACAATCACGGTCTCCTGGATCTTGATCAACAGCTGTTGGGTGATAGCCCCTGTATGCTTCATGCTGGTAGAACTCCCACTCCAATGTCTTAGCTTGAATACCTGCAAGTTTCACCTCTTAAGAAGTTGGCGGCCCACCAGACCAACTAGAAATAAGTTTCACAGGAATTATCAGAAAAAAAGCCATTGGGATTTCCTTGGAAACATTGAGGGCTCTGGAAAGTTTAGTTAGTCAGTTAGTTGGTTAGTTAGTTAGTTAGTTAGTTAGTTAGTTAGTTAGTTAGTTAGTTAGTTAGTTAGTTCGTTAGATTTGTTTAGTGAGAAAGTCTCACTGGGCAAAGCCCCTTTACAGTGGAGGCCTGGAGAAATTTTTGACAAGAAAACTTACATTGTTCACATATTTTGCAAGACAGCATCATAAAACAGACAGGTTTATTACATGACACAAAGGGGAAACAAAGTCACATAACAAGGTAGTCATAACAGGAGGCATAGCATTATCTGCATGTTTTATTAGAGATCATTAACAAAATAAATCAGAATTATCACATGGCTTAGATAAAGAGTAGAGTTACATATGATTATCAAAATACTATATATATGAATAGTAACTGGAGGATTGTGGTGGCATAGTGTGGGAAGAAATGTGCAATATTAACTATTAAAAATACTCCTTGGTGGCCTGCAAGGTATACATTACATAAGAGGGGATCAATCAACCAGAAGTAAGGTATGGCTAAAACTATGGTTTGGGAATCTCGAAATGGAAATGAGTCATCCAGTATATGCTACCATTAAAACAGGAGATAATTCTTTGATTGGCAAAGGCCATTACAAAATATTTAAACCTATTGCTGAATTTTTCAGCCATGTAAGCCCACTAAGAACACATGCTTCTTTTCATGAATGATTAAGGCGCATTCTTTGTTGCTTATGTAGCTCGCTCAAAGTATCACAGTACCCAAATGTAGAGTAAGGTAATCAAGTGCAAGATTACAGGACAAAGCTTATTAGCAGCTCATGACCTTCATCTTGTTAAACCTCCAGACCATTATTCTTTCAGTCTTTCCTGGTCACTTGTGAATAAGACCATTCTTAAACATGTAAGAGAATTCTTAAGTGTGCAGCACCACATTCCTAAACATGTATGAGAATTCCTAAGTAGACAAAATCATGCTGAAAAATTATGATTCTTTGACGTAACTAAAAATCTTTATGCATTTACATTAAAACAACAAGCATATGGAACCTACAAAGGTAGAAGAAGTCCTCTCAAGTAAAAATGGAGAGGGATATCTGTTGTTCAAGCCCAGGTACTAGAACTGAAAACTTAACCCTGTGTATGCAGGGGAATACTGGGAACTACAAGCGTCTACCTTTAAATCAAAGGTCATCTGTCATTATTATTACTTTTAGTACTTCAGATATTATACCCCCATGACTTCCATGGCCCATCCTATAAAAGGAATTGCACATAAGTGGCAGCAGTTCTTACCTAAGATGGAATTAATGGCAGACAAAAAGAATGAGGGAAGAAGTAGAAGAAAATCATCGGAAAGTCTATGCAGTGGAATCTGTATGAAGGAAAAGTGCACTGATTGATTCTCTGAGAGAGCAGCTGATGCATGGAACAAACTACCAAATTATATTAAAGCAAGCACTAGTTTAGATATTTTTTTAAGGACAGCCTGGACGCTTATTATGGGAACAACTGTTTTGGAATATTGGCTGGCTAGAACGGCATTATTGGCCATGCCTGAAATATTAGTTTGAATGTATCTAAGTCAGTTCTGGACTTTGAGTCTTTTATGTTTTATTTTCCAAGGTAAAAAAATAATTCTGTGATTGTTACAGGGATATAATGCATCAGTGAGGATAAATGAGGGACCCTACTCATATGACCTAAACCATGCAATGTTATAAAGTTATCCAGTTTCTTATATAGCAG
Source organism: Protopterus annectens (assembly GCF_019279795.1). Lineage (NCBI taxonomy): Eukaryota > Metazoa > Chordata > Ceratodontiformes > Protopteridae > Protopterus > Protopterus annectens. Next base: position 582,804,099 of record NC_056727.1, on the reverse strand, counting down.
TATCATGTAATGCCACCCTTCTCTCTGCTCAGATGATAGTATCATAGTTTCATAGTATAGTAATAGGCTATCTGCCCTGGGGCATTTGTAAGCCTAGCCATAGTGATGTGGCTTTTGCCACCCCATGAAATGGTACAAAAACTGTACAGAATAAATTTAGAATACTGTGCCTCTGTCTAGTAGTGACACAATGAAGGTCCCCTTATATAATAGAATTAGTTTACTGTGCCCCTGTCTAGCAGTGACACAGATGTGACCCCTGGGGTAAACTTACGATCTCCCATCCACTCATCAAGATTTCTCTTGAAGAGAGTCAGTGAGGGGCTCTGCCTAATACGAACTGAGATCTTATTCCAAAGCATGGGAAGCCTCTGGGTTATGAATCTATCCCTCCAGCATGTCCTATTCATACTTGTGCCGAGGTTTAAGTCTTTAGCTCTCGTGGTCCTGATGGATTTGGATTTTTTGAGGTGGAGCATGTCCATCAGATCCTGATTGGACATGGCCTTGTGCGTCAGGCAGAGATCACCTCTGAGCAGGCGGTATGCTACTGAATAGAGCTGAAGTTTCTTTAGTCTGGCAGAATAAGACATATGTTGGAGACCCTTGATCCTCTTGGTGAGGTACTTTTGTGGTCTCTCCAGCTGTTGCAAATGCCGGGTGAGGTACATACCAAATGGGGCATTGTACTCAATCATGGGTCTGATGAGGGAGGAATATAGGGGTACAATGACATCCTTGGATCTGGATGTGAATTCCTTCATGATGAGGTGTGCAAGGTGGAATGTTTTTCTAACCACTTTGGCAACGTGGGTGTCAAATGAGAGGTCGCTGTTGACTTGGGTCCCTAAGTCTCTGATTACTTTTTCCGTACTCAGTGGGTTGCTGTCTATGTGATAATTTCTGGGTACTTTGTTTTTCCCAAAGGGGATGACTATACATTTTTTGGCATTTAGTTTAAGGCCGTGACTCCGGCACCAGTTGTTCATTTCTGTGAGGCCTTTTTGTAGGATGTGTGTGTCTGCTGGTGTATCGACTATGGTGCCTAGTTTGCAGTCATCTGCGAATTTTGTCAGCCACAGCCCTCCCATGTTTGCTTTAACATCTGAGAAATAAATGCCGAACAAGAGGGGTCCCAGGACAGATCCCTGTGGGACACCACTTGTGACTGGCTTTGAGTCTGACATTGCTCCAGTGATTTTAACTTTATGGGTTCTGTCCTTTAGCCAGTTTGCAACCCATCTAGTGACATAAGGGTTTACTTTTAAGCTGTTGAGCTTATCTTTGATGCCTGAGTGGGGTATTGTGTTGAAGGCCTTAGCCAAGTCCAGGTATGCTGTATGGACTGCTTTGCCCTCATCAATGGCTCTAGTGACTGTTTCGAAAAAGTTAACTAGGTTTAAAAGGAAGGATCTTCCCTTTACAAAGCCAAACTGGGTGGGGTCAAGTGTCTGTAGGTCCCCTATGTCTCTGTTTATGAGTTCCATAATGATTCTTTCCATAGCTTTGCAGACCAGGCTGGTTAAGCTTATGGGGCGGTAGTTTCCAGGGTCTGTAGAAGCACCCCCTTGTGGAGTGGGACCACTGTTGCTGTACGCCAGTATTCAGGTACATATCCTGAAGTAAGGCTAAGGTTAAATAGCATTTTTATGTGTGGGTTTAGCTCCTCTTGGAGTTCACGTAACACGCAACCCGGGATACCGTCAGGTCCCATTGATGCTGTGTTTTTTGCTTTGTTTAGGGCGGTTCTCACTTGGACATCTGAGATGACAGGGAGATTACATTCAGCTGGGATAAGTATTTCTTCTTTTGGGGGTGAAGGAGGGGAGAAATTTGCACTGAACCTGTCAGCTAGAATGTTGGCAATATCTGTGGGTTCAGTGTATTTTTTGTTGTTGTGAACCAACTCTGAGCATATCTGAGGGTTTCCGCCCAGGTTTCTAACATAGCTGAAGAAGGCTTTGTGGTTATCTTTAATGTCCTTAGCGATTTTTCTCTCAAAGTTGGCCTTGGATGTTTTTATGAGAGAATGTAGTTTTCTGCTAATGTTGATCAGAGATGTCTTCCCTTCATGGGATTTTGCTCTGACGTGCAGTAGCTTCCTTCTTTTGTTATACAATTTGTTTATGGCTGAGGTCCACCAGACAGGATGCTTACCTTTGGTGGAGAGGGACTTGGATTTGTTTGGGATTGCATGATCCATGCATTCTTGGAGATGTCCATAGAAAGCATTTGTGAAGGATTTGGCATTGTGGGATGTGGTATCCACTGGCAGAGTGGGCTTAAAGGATACCATCTCAGTCTTAAGAAGAGTGAAGTCTGCTTTTGAGAAGTTTTTCACTGTGGTCTTTTGTCCTGGGGGTGGAGGTGGGATATGTATATCCAGGGTGATTAGTTTGTGGTCAGATCTCACTAGTGAGGGGTATACTTCTGGTGTGGAGCATTTTGTCCCCCATGTTTGTGATGATCAGGTCTAGTATATTATCTCCCCTGGTGGGAGAGGTGACTAGTTGTTCCAGTGCATTTGAATTTATGAATTCCAGGAACCTTTGGGCTAGGGTATTAGGGCTAGAATAATGTACCCAATCTATGTTTGGGTAGTTGAAGTCTCCCAGTATGATGGTATTTTGTGATACATTCATATCCTCCAATGTCTTCAGGAAGGCTGAGTGGGGTTCTTGAGATTGGGAGGGTGGTCTGAAACATGCTACCAGTTGTATAGCAGTTTTGCCTATGGTTAGTTGCACCTGTATGGTCTCTGATGCTTCATGTCTTGCTACTAACCTGAAGGTGTGGGTGTCCTTGATGAATATGGACACTCCCCCTCCCTTTGTGGTTCGGCCCGGGTTTTGGGGCCAAAAAGCATGATACGAGGTATAGCCTGGTAGCGCTGGGGTGCTCTCAGCAGCCTTGAACCAGGTTTCAGTTAGTGCACAGACGTCGATGTTCTCCATGCTAAGGAGTGCATCAAGTGCCTGCATCTTGAGATTTAGACTTTTGGCGTTGAGCAGCATTACCCTTAGTTTTTTTCCATTTTTGTTTTCTAAGGAGGTGGGTTTGTCTTTTGAGCCTTGCCTAAAAAAGGCACTATGGGGGTGGCAAGAGCCTTAGCCAATATCCTGAAGCCCAGTGGTGACAGGTGTAAGCCATCCCTTGTGAAGCAGTGTGGCTTGTCCAACATGTCATCCCAGGCAGACAGACATTGGATCCCCTTAGAATGACTCCAGTACTTGAGCCAATTGTTAAAGCTGATCATCTTGTCTTTGGATTGTGGTATAATTCTTGGTGAGGGCAAGATGCTGCTCAGGGTCAGGGTCATACCAGCCTGGGCTACATAATAGAAGAGCTCCTCTATGTCTCTTTTCATGTAGTCCAGGGAGGTACATCTCAGGTCATTCACACCAGCATGGACAATGACGGAGTCATATTTGTACTTGCTTTGGAGTGTCTTGAGAGCGTGTGTTATATGGCGGATCCTAGCTCCCGATAGACAGCTCACAGTCACCTTCTCCTTGTTCAGCCTGGTCAGCTGGACATCAGTGTGTCTGACAATAGAGTCACCTATTACTAGTGTATCAGGCAAGGTGTTTGGCCATAAGGGCTGTGATTGGTTGGCACACTGATTTATTGAAGTATGTGTTGCATGTGTTTTGTTTTGAGGTGGTGGATTTTTGGATGTCTGCTTTGGGAGCCTCTGTTGTTTTGGTAAGTTTTTTATTAGAGCCTCCGAGTATGTCTTTGTGTTTTTATGTGTTTGGTTTGCAGTTGTGGTAGGTCTATGTGGGACTGGGATTGTTGTGTGTGTGGTTGCCATCTCCTCCTGTCTGGTCATGCCAGCCCTGAGTTGAGAGAGTTCAGCCTCCAGTTTGGCTATATAGTTGCATCTCTCACATGTATTTGTGTTTGTTGGGAGGAGGAGAGGGTTGTCTGTGTACATGACACAATTGTAGCATTGTCTCAAGATACCCAGATTGACCCGCTGAACTGGAGAGGACGCCAGTAATCTACCACTCGACATGCTAGAACAGTATCAGGGAGTGCTGTACCTTTAAGGGAAGAAGTGGATATTCAAAGGGGTGGTAAGTAGATGTAGTGCTTTACTTAGTACGAGAGTGCTTACTTAGTAGAGAAGTATTGAGAACAAGTGCTAGGCTTATAATATAGTGAGTAGTCTGATTATACTAAGAGTAGAGCTTCCTTAAGGGAAAATTTGAAGAGCAGACCTGGTGAAGCCAGAGGAAGTTTAACCTTGTTTAACCGGTGCTGCGCTATGCGCACAACCGCGCAAAGCCGTGCAAACGTGGATTTTAAACAGTGAACTACAAAAGAGCTAGAAATGGTCCAAAACAACCAATTACTACAGCTTCTTGTGCTGAGGTCACTTCCAACAGGGACAGGTAGGCTGCTCAAGGCTCCCCACTCCCACTGTTGAGCAAAGAAACTTCCTTCTATCCAAGTAAGGTAATGATCAACACAGGAACTACACCACAGCCCAGAATACAGCAATGCCTGTAAACTGGTCTAAACTAGTCGAGGAGAGGCGGGAAAACAAGGATTATTTTTTTGTTTTTTTGTTTTTTTGGTAGAAACACACAGAAAATGTAGAAACAGTGATAAATTACTTCCACAGGCAAGCACACTTTAGTGGGCAGCCTCCACAGTTAAATTAAACAAACAAACAAACAAACTTTCGATCAAATTCGACTAAAATGTAACTTTAAGTGCAGATTTTAAAATAATGCAGCAAACAGTTAAAAAACAGTTCAAGCTAGTTCAGGGTAAGCTACAGAAAATATTCCAAGTGAAAAAAAAGCAAAGATACTTATATCCAGAAAGTAGTCGCTTTTCTGAGTTCCCTGCTGCTAGGACCACTCTGCAGAACCACAAGGAGCTTGTCTGAGCAGTATAGCCAGAAAAAAAACGCCCAGAGGTGGATTTTAAACAGTGAACTACAAAAGAGCTAGAAATGGTCCAAAACAACCAATTACTACAGCTTCTTGTGCTGAGGTCACTTCCTACATGGACATGTAGGCTGCTCAAGGCTTCCCACTCCCACTGGTGAGCAAAGAAACTTCCTTCTATCCAAGTAAGGTAATGGACAACACAGGAACTACACCACAGCCCAGAATACAGCAATGCCTGTAAACTGGTCTAAACTGGTCGAGGAGAGGCGGGAAAACAAGGATTTTTTTTGTTTATTTGTTTTTTTGTTTTTTTGGTAGAAACACACAGAAAATGCAGAAACAGTGATAAATTAGTTACACAGGCTAGCACACTTTAGTGGGCAGCCTCCACAGTTAAATTAAACAAACAAACAAACTTTCGAACAAATTCGACTAAAATGTAACTTTAAGTGCAGATTTTAAAATAATGTAGCAAACAGTTAAAAAACAGTTCAAGCTAGTTCAGGGTAACAATAAAACCAGGCTCTCTCACCACGAAGCAGTTGGAAACAGCTAAAATGTCCAGCAAATAGTCCAGTGTCACCAAAATGAATTTTTTTAGAAAATCAGCATCAGTTTTTAGTATAAACTTGACCGTAGACCAAGATAAATTCAGCATAAGAGAACATTTATTAAAATGTAAGCGCTTTCGCGTAGCAACTACTACGCTTCATCAGACAGTACATTAACATTTAAAACTTCAGTTTATATAATCAAAGGTAGTAAAAAGGCGCCAAAATTAAAATAAGTAATTAATTAATTAGAACAATTAATCCATTAGACAGAATAACATGATCAGACATTTCTAAAGGACCTTAGATTTAAGCAGTATCGTTCAAAGTCAGACAGTACTGTGTCAATAATTATTTCGTTGAATAATGTGGACTTATATAAACACAATTGAAACAAAATATTTATCAAGTAGATAGATAAATAAATAAATATATAAATAAATAAAAACATATACTCTGTGTGAAAATGTGTAATATATTTATTTATTAATGAAATGCTGTGATTTATAAAAATGTAAATATTTTATAATGGACACGTAGATGCATATGAAAATGAGTAGATAAATAAATAAATGGATGAATGGGCTAACAAGTATATAAATGAGGGATATTATAAATGGGTATATATATAAATATGTAAATATGTATATAAATATGTATATAAATACTGGTCAATTTATATATAGTTTATATTTATGTATGCTTTGTAATATTAAACTAGATTAATATAGTATAAAGTATATAGTGTATTAATGTCTCTATCTAACTGTAAAACTACATCATATAAAGACATATTGGTATATTGACTAATTAAATTCATAACTAGAAACACCAAAAATAGAATATAGTCTAGATTAATTAAATAATTTTTTTTAAATTATATAATATTGTATTTATAAGATATGTTTGAGATATTTAAAATATATTTAAAAATGCATTTTAAAATTGTAGACTCAACATAGAAAATATGTATATATATATATATATATATATATATATATATATATATATATATATGAACTTAAACAATTCATAATAGAATATTAAGAATAAATTGATTATTAATCAAATAGAATAAATATTAATAATTCAAAAATGTGCAATTGTTCAACTCTAGACTTGTATGTTAAATTAGTTTGTATATAGGACACACTTAAATGATAAAAGAATACTAGATTAAGGAAATGAAATAATATTTAGTCTTTATCTAGCTTCCAAAGCAGGCTTGATAGAGATATGGCTGTTGATGCCAGGGGGTATATGGGCAGCCAATCTCAAAATCCATTTCAGTTCTTTATTACTTAAAATCAGCATGTTATCACCACCTCTTTTATTATTTACAATTATTTCTAAGACTCTGAAGTCAAAATGATGTAAGGGATATTCTAGTATATGTTTTGCCAAGGCAATCAGTTCATTTTTTCTTTTTATGTAATATAAATGTCCATATATCCTATCTTTCAGACATCTTTTAGTAAGTCCGACATAAAAAGCTTGACATTTTTTACATGTTGCAAGATAAATAAGGTTCTTTGTACAACAATTAGCAAAAAACCTTGGTCGGAAAACATAGTTCATTGTAGGGTGGTGAAATTCAGGCATATTGGACATGAACTTACACCTATTACAGCTGTGACAAGGAAAAGTGCCAGTCTTGTGACTAACAGATAATGCTACTGAATGAGTGTGGCAATTATCATTGCACAATATCCGTTTGAGATTCAGGGTATTTCTGAACATAAAATGGGGTTGTGCCCCCACAATTTGCCTGACAAATGGTTCCATAATTAGGACTTTCCAATTATTGTAAAAAATCTTTTTAATATCATTAGTAATACTTGTATAATTTAAGGTTACAGCTAGGTGTTTTATCTGTCTATTTGAGTCTACCCTTTTTCTAGTGCTGACAAATTTAATTTCTGTCTGTGTATTGTCTATAATGCTGTTTTTAATATTGCTGACTAAACTTGAATTATATCCTCTTTCTTTAAAAAGAAGTTCTAAGCAGTCTGCTTCAGAATTTAATTTATGAGCATCCTTACAAAGCCTGGTTAATCTAATAAATTGGCTTTTAATGATACCTGGAAAGATATATCTAGGATGCATACTATCAAAGGTGAGGAGGGTGCTCCTCCAGGTTGGTTTCCTATAGAGTGTTGATGTAATAAGGCCATGATCTGTAATGCTTAGTGTTATGTCTAAAAAATTTATTGAATCGTGGGAACATTCCATGGTGAACTTAAGGAAGGTAGATGTTGTTTCTAGATAAGCTAAAAAATCCTTAAAACCATTCTCAGTACCTTCCCAAACGATAAAAATGTCATCCACAAAACGTTTGTAGACCTTTATCTTGGAAAACAAGGGGTGGGTGAACAGGCATCTCCGCTTCCAGTTCAACACAACCAAGTTGGAATAGGTGTTGGCACAAGGAGTGCCCATTGCCACCCCCCATTTTTGTAGATAATAATTATTCAGAAACATAAATGCATTATTATTCAGGACTAAATCCAGTAATTGGCCTATTAGCAACTGTCTGTCATTTGTAAAAGATGTTTCTTCTAACAATATTTCTCTCACCGCTTCAACAGCCAAATCATTAGGGATAGATGTGAAAAGATTTTTCACATCTAAAGTAATTAATAAATATTCATGTTCATGTGGGGCTAGGTGCATCTCAGATAAATAATCAAGTAGTTGATAGGTATCCTTTAAAATGGTAGTGAAAGAATCAACAACAGGTCTAAGTAGATATTCTATAAATGAAGAAATGTTAGCAGTGACCCAGTTGTCCCCCGAAACAATGGGTCTGAGTGGAATGGGATGTTGGTTCTTGTGTATTTTCGGTACTCCCTTAATGATTGGTACAGTGGGATTATCTATGACCAAATAATTGTACATTTCTTCACTGATTTGTCTACAAATAAGCATGTCATACAATACATCATGTACATTTTTAATTGTCCTATTGACATCATATAACTTCATTCTTACATATGTTGTGTCATCATTAAGCATTGAATGCATATTCATATTATAATCTATAGTATTTAGAATGACTACCCCACCCCCTTTGTCAGCGGGTTTGATAGTAATTTCATTGCAATTTCTTAAATACTTTAAAGAATTAAGTTCTTCTATGGTAAGATTATAAAAACTGGGTTTCACCTTAGTAGAAAATAATTTATTAAAATCATGTTCACACAGATTTAAAAAACATTCAATATTATAAGAAAGTGGAGGCATAAAAGTGCTTTTTCGTTTAAAAACAGTATTCACATTGACACTAGTAGAACCAGCTTTGTCTTTAAAAAACACCTTCAAAGCTACTAGTCTGCAAAATAATCTAAGGTCAATTAATACCTGACTCAAAGTGTCAGGGCAAGCTGGGATGAAATTAAGTCCCCGATTCAGTAAAGAAATGTCTGCATCAGAAAAAGAAGTATCACAATAATTATATAGCAGTTCAGTCACATTCTTGTTCTTCTTATCGGCTGGTAATTTTCTTTTGAAAGTTTCCTTTTTCTTGGGCCCCGGCTCATGGAGCGTCCCCTGTGATAAAGTTGTTGTTTCACAGGGTAGGGTAAAAAAGTAGAAGGAGAAGGGCCTGAAGTATTAACAGAGTGTAAGTCCTTCGGTCTAGCTCCTAATTTATTAGATGAATGTTGCAATGCTAGTTGATTTGGAGGGGGCGTGTCAGACACAGCAGAGAGAGCAATGTTGGCTCCCTCTAAAGATGTAGCAGGTAGAAGTTCATTAGTAGATTGTAAATCATTCATATTACTAATGGAACTAGCTGTATTAACTGGAGGTGGTAAATGGTTCGTATTCTCATTTGTGCTACTTATATTCTGAGCAGCATTATTGCCTTTTGGCCATACAAATATTTGCCGAGATCTGAAATCTTGAAAATCTCTTTGCAGCTTGCGTAGCTTCGTTGCCTTTAGCCTTTCGCTAAAGGCATTCACCTGAAGGCAAATATTACGCATTCTCCTAACACAGTATTCCGTTTTAAAACGGTTACTTAAATCCTTAAAACTAAGGTCAACTTTATTGCGTAGTTCAGTCTCCATTGGACTAAAATATTCAAGTAAAAGCTTAATGTACCTGTGTCCGAGATCGATATTAAGGTCCTGCCATTTTTTGAGGAGTATCGGATGTGCCTCTCCATACGATGGCATACAAAGGACTCGCATACCCCTTGGCACAACAGAGTAGTGTAGGCATGCTTCCAGGTGCTGCCTTTGCCAGGCATATCTCTGTAGCCTGTACATGTCATCTTCGAGCTCCTTGGATGCTGTATTAAAATCAGTAATGTTGAAGCCCTCTTCATTCACTGGAACGGCGTTGTCAGTTTGTGATAGATCCAGAGCCAATAAAGGGTTTGCCTGCTGGTGTAATAGATCCACCAAGATCACTGAGGCGTCCCCGGAGAATAATCCAATTCAATATTAATATTTTCCATGGTGTGCAGTCGGTGAAAATAATCAGAAAAAAGTATATAATGAAAAAAAGACTTTTCACCGATAGCTGAAGAGAGTGCCTGTAAAAACAAGGCAAAATGTAACAATAAAACCAGGCTCTCTCACCACGAAGCAGTTGGAAACAGCTAAAATGTCCAGCAAATAGTCCAGTGTCACCAAAATGAAATTTTTTAGAAAATCAGCATCAGTTTTCAGTATAAACTTGACCGTAGACCAAGATAAATTCAGCATAAGAGAACATTTATTAAAATGTAAGCGCTTTCGCGTAGCAACTACTACGCTTCATCAGACAGTACATTAACATTTAAAACTTCAGTTTATATAATCAAAGGTAGTAAAAAGGCACCAAAATTAAAATAAGTAATTAATTAATTAGAACAATTAATCCATTAGACAGAATAACATGATCAGACATTTCTAAAGGACCTTAGATTTAAGCAGTATCGTTCAAAGTCAGACAGTACTGTGTCAATAATTATTTCGTTGAATAATGTGGACTTATATAAACACAATTGAAACAAAATATTTATCAAGTAGATAGATAAATAAATAAATATATAAATAAATAAAAACATTATATACTCTGTGTGAAAATGTGTAATATATTTATTTATTAATGAAATGCTGTGATTTATAAAAATGTAAATATTTTATAATGGACACGTAGATGCATATGAAAATGAGTAGATAAATAAATAAATGGATGAATGGGCTAACAAGTATATAAATGAGGGATATTATAAATGGGTATATATATAAATATGTAAATATGTATATAAATATGTATATAAATACTGGTCAATTTATATATAGTTTATATTTATGTATGCTTTGTAATATTAAACTAGATTAATGTAGTATAAAGTATATAGTGTATTAATGTCTCTATCTAACTGTAAAACTACATCATATAAAGACATATTGGTATATTGACTAATTAAATTCATAACTAGAAACACCAAAAATAGAATATAGTCTAGATTAATTAAATAAATTTTTTTAAATTATATAATATTGTATTTATAAGATATGTTTGGGATATTTAAAATATATTTAAAAATGCATTTTAAAATTGTAGACTCAACATAGAAAATATGTATATATATATATATATATATATATATATATATATATATGAACTTAAACAATTCATAATAGAATATTAAGAATAAATTGATTATTAATCAAATAGAATAAATATTAATAATTCAAAAATGTGCAATTGTTCAACTCTAGACTCATATGTTAAATTAGTTTGTATATAGGACACACTTAAATGATAAAAGAATACTAGATTAAGGAAATGAAATAATATTTAATCTTTATCTAGCTTCCAAAGCAGGCTTGATAGAGATATGGCTGTTGATGCCAGGGCAGACTGGCACTTTTCCTTGTCACAACTGTAATAGGTGTAAGTTCATCTCCAATATGCCTGAATTTCACCACCCTACAATGAACTATGTTTTCAGACCAAGGTTTTTTGCTAATTGTTGTACAAAGAACCTTATTTATCTTGCAACATGTAAAAAATGTCAAGCTTTTTATGTCGGACTTACTAAAAGATGTCTGAAAGATAGGATATATGGACATTTATATGACATAAAAAGAAAAAATGAACTGAATGCCTTGGCAAAACATATACTAGAATATCCCTTACATCATTTTGACTTCAGAGTCTTAGAAATAATTGTAAATAATAAAAGAGGTGGTGATAACATGCTGATTTTAAGTAATAAAGAACTGAAATGGATTTTGAGATTGGCTGCCCATATACCCCCTGGCATCAACAGCCATATCTCTATCAAGCCTGCTTTGGAAGCTAGATAAAGATTAAATATTATTTCATTTCCTTAATCTAGTATTCTTTTATCATTTAAGTGTGTCCTATATACAAACTAATTTAACATATAAGTCTAGAGTTGAACAATTGCACATTTTTGAATTATTAATATTTATTCTATTTGATTAATAATCAATTTATTCTTAATATTCTATTATGAATTGTTTAAGTTCATATATATATATATATATATACATATTTTCTATGTTGAGTCTACAATTTTAAAATGCATTTTTAAATATATTTTAAATATCCCAAACATATCTTATAAATACAATATTATATAATTTAAAAAAATGTATTTAATTAATCTAGACTATATTCTATTTTTGGTGTTTCTAGTTATGAATTTAATTAGTCAATATACCAATATGTCTTTATATGATGTAGTTTTACAGTTAGATAGAGACATTAATACACTATATACTTTATACTATATTAATCTAGTTTAATATTACAAAGCATACATAAATATAAACTATATATAAATTGACCAGTATTTATATACATATTTATATACATATTTACATAGTTATATATATACCCATTTATAATATCCCTCATTTATATACTTGTTAGCCCATTCATCCATTTATTTATTTATCTACTCATTTTCATATGCATCTACGTGTCCATTATAAAATATTTACATTTTTATAAATCACAGCATTTCATTAATAAATAAATATATTACACATTTTCACACAGAGTATATAATGTTTTTATTTATTTATATATTTATTTATTTATCTATCTACTTGATAAATATTTTGTTTCAATTGTGTTTATATAAGTCCACATTATTCAACGAAATAATTATTGACACAGTACTGTCTGACTTTGAACGATACTGCTTAAATCTAAGGTCCTTTAGAAATGTCTGATCATGTTATTCTGTCTAATGGATTAATTGTTCTAATTAATTAATTACTTATTTTAATTTTGGCGCCTTTTTACTACCTTTGATTATATACACTGAAGTTTTAAATGTTAATGTACTGTCTGATGAAGCGTAGTAGTTGCTATGTGAAAGCGCTTACATTTTAATAAATGTTCTCTTATGCTGAATTTATCTTGGTCTACGGTCAAGTTTATACTGAAAACTGATGCTGATTTTCTAAAAAATTTCATTTTGGTGACACTGGACTATTTGCTGGACATTTTAGCTGTTTCCAACTGCTTCGTGGTGAGAGAGCCTGGTTTTATTGTTACATTTTGCCTTGTTTTTACAGGCACTCTCTTCAGCTATCGGTGAAAAGTCTTTTTTTCATTTTTTTCACTAGTTCAGGGTAAGCTACAGAAGCTATTCCAAGTGAAAAAAAGCAAAGATACTTAAATCCAGAAAGTAGTCACTTTTCTGAGTTCCCTGCTGCTAGGACCACTCTGCAGAACCACGAGAAGGTTGTCTGTGCAGTATAGCCAGAAAAAAACGCCCAGAGGTGGATTTTAAACAGTGAACTACAAAAGAGTTAGAAATGGTCCAAAACAACCAATTACTACAGCTTCTTGTGCTGAGGTCACTTCCTACAGGGACAGGTAGGCTGCTCAAGGCTCCCCACTCCCACTGGTGAGCAAAGAAACTTCCTTCTATCCAAGTAAGGTAATGGACAACACAGGAACTACACCACAGCCCAGAATACAATAATACCTGTAAACTGGTCTAAACTAGTCGAGGAGATGTGGGAAAACAAGGATTATTTTTTTGTTTTTTTGTTTTTTTGGTAGAAACACACAGAAAATGCAGAAACAGTGATAAATTAGTTACACAGGCTAGCACACTTTAGTGGGCAGCCTCCACAGTTAAATTAAACAAACAAACAAACAAACCTTAGATCAAATTTGACTAAAATCTAACTTTAAGTGCAGATTTTAAAATAATGCAGCAAACAGTTAAAAACAGTTCAAGCTAGTTCAGGGTAAGCTACAGAAGCTATTCCAAATGAAAAAAAAGCAAAGATACTTAAATCCAGAAAGTAGTCGCTTTTCTGAGTTCCCTGCTGCTAGGACCACTCTGTAGAACCACGAGGAGCTTGTCTGAGCAGTATAGCCAGAAAAAATTACCCAGAGGCAGATGTTAAACAGTGAACTACAAAAGAGCTAGAAATGGTCCAAAACAACCAATTACTACAGCTTCTTGTGCTGAGGTCACTTCCTACACGGACAGGTAGGTTGCTCAAGGCTCCCCACTCCCACTGGTGAGCAAAGAAACTTCCTTCTATCCAAGTAAGGTAATGGACAACACAGGAACTACACCACAGCCCAGAATACAGCAATGCTTGTAAACTGGTCTAAACTAGTCGAGGAGAGGCGGGAAAACAAGGATTATTTTTTTGTTTTCTTGTTTTTTTGGTAGTAACACACAGAAAATGCAGAAACAGTGATAAATTAGTTACACGGGCTAACACACTTTAGTGGGCAGCCTCCACAGTTAAATTAAACAAACAAAAAAACAAACTTTCGATCAAATTCGACTAAAATGTAACTTTAAGTGCAGATTTTAAAATAATGCAGCAAACAGTTAAAAAACAGTTCAAGCTAGTTCAGGGTAAGCTACAGAAGCTATTCCAAGTGAAAAAAAAAGCAAAGATACTTAAATCGAGAAAGTAGTCACTTTTCTGAGTTCCCTGCTGCTAGGACCACTCTGCAGAACCACGAGGAGCTTGTCTGAGCAGTATGGAAGTTCACTAGCACAGGTACCCTTCATTACAAGATCCAAGCAGGAAGAAATGTGATTGACACATCAGTCAAATATGAAGGTTTGCAATTGCATAACTGTATCTGATGCTTACATTCTGAACACTGTCCAGTCAGTGGATTGTGTAAGAATATGGCAATATGATAAAGTCCTAACCTAATATTTGAAAAGAAACTGGAACTGATAAAAAGCATTACAAACACTGAATGAGCAAAGAGTCACAGGAATCAGTAAGTTAACCCTCTACATAGGATACAAGAGGGATTATCACCCTGAGCAGGTGGTTAGCTGACAACTAGATTTAGAGATTTGTTTGTACTTGGGAGTATATATGGATTTTATAAGTGGCATTCTGTGGTCTGGAAACAGATGTGTAGCTATTGTGAGGCATAAGTCCTGAGTGTAATTGCTGTTAGACTCTTCATGAGCATCACCGCTAATGTGGAATATTGGCATTTCAATCAATACTGCAGTTTGGCACATATGTGATGCTGGCATCCATTCATTCATTCAATTTAAACACTTTAGGGTTTTTAAATTACTTTAATGTTTTTTTGTTTCTCCTTTTGCTCCTAAAGTATGCAGAGGAGTTTTGTTGAGAAGTGCTTTTTTTTATTACTACTTAAAATTATTTTTGGTGGGTATCAGTCCGAAGGACTGTCCAGGGGCAAACATTAACCTAGCTACTGCTCTGCCTGGAACCTGGAACAAGGGGCTAACCTCTCTCAGTGAATGTGACTCCACAAGTACTGAAGTCAGGACAAACCATACTGCAAGTTTGCCAAGCAGAAGCTGAGATCATCACAGCAGTAATATTTATAAGAATTCCTTTTGGGGGGGGCATATAAAGAATGCCCTGGAAAAGCTTCAGACTAAACGTTTTTGGCCTTATTTGCATCTGGGAGGTGTTCACTCAACACCCTGCTTGATTCAAGTTGCAAATGAATGCATGTCTTTATACATAACCCATTAGCAGAAGCAGGAGTGGCCTTAGGTCAAATGGTGCCCTAGGCAAAAGGGCTCCCAGTGCCCTCCACCACACCACCTGGTGCCCCCATCCTGGTCTACCTACACCAAATAAATACTGGAAAAGCACCCCTACTAGAGCGACACTCTACGCAGCTCCCTAATTGGCCTATGCCTAAGGCTGGCTAAGAGTAGAAGCCATTACTGCAGAAACCGATTTGAGCTAGACAAAAATAACAGTGGAATCTTTCTGTCAATTGAAAGTAGTGGCACTTGTTATTGCTGATTTTCTATGAAAAACAATACAATGAATGGAGAAATTAAATGATTGTCATGTGACACAAAGTGGCCTAAAGAAACTAAAATTAAGTGAAGTTAATTGTGTTTATCTTGTGCTATTTTAGAGAGTGAGTGAATTTTAACAGCCTAAAGAAGCATGCACAGCTGATTTTGAAAATGTCTCTGATATGACTGAGAATGTGGATCTTGGGAACAATTTGACTTTACCAGATTTGAAAAATCATTTTGATTAAGCTGTTCAGGTATGTATTAATGTGACAGAAATAGAGAAAGACACAGTATGTGAAACAGTCAGTTTTAAGCTTCATCCTTCAGTATATCCATCTATCCATCCATTTTGTAACCTATTTTCCTGTGTGGGTTACTGTGGTGACAAGCTAAACAGGATTCCCCAGATTCCTTTTCACTGGCAACAGTCTCCAGCTCACTCAATAGGACCACTAGGTGTTTCTAAGTGAGTTAAGTGAAATAATCCCACCAGCATGTTATGGGTCTACCCAATAACCTCTTTCCAATGAGCCATGGCTTGAAATTTTCCTTTGTGAACTAGTAAGGTGCATCCTTACAGGATACCTGAGCTACATTAACTAACTCCTCTCAACTTGGAGAAACAGTGGCTGTACTCTAACGGCCTCCTAAATTCCCAAGGTCCTTATTGTGTCATAGCAAATGAACCCACCTCCCTTATCAAAGAATTTCAGTTCTACTGCTTATATCCATGATCTCCTGTCATATTCTCTCAGTCACTACCCAAAGTTGAATTCCAAGGTGAGGATGAGAACATAAATTGACCAATACATAGACTCCTGTGACAGATGTATAGATCACTGTCACTTAATGCTAATGGGATAACTTCATGTGCAAACAACAAAGATTCCAGCCTCATGCCTCCAATCTGAATAACCTCCAGATTTTGTCTGAGCCTTGATATCCTGCCCATGGTAAGGGAAATGAGACATACCATTCAGAGAGTACAATGCCTCCTTGAATGCATTGGACTTAAGACTGATAATGTACATGCAGCTCCCACCCCACAGTGGGTGAACTACAAGCAGTAGAGACCCTATGACTTCATATTGTTTTAGCACTTTCTATCAGACATTAAAGGGTACGTGGTCATATGCCTTCTCCAAGCTCACAAAACATATGTCAAGACTATTTGCAATCTCCCATTATCTCTTCAGCATTTGTGCAAGGGCAAAAAGTTGAATGACTGTTCCACATGCAGGAAATATCCATATTGCTCTTCCAAATCAGAGCTTCCAGTACTGATGGCTTCTTTCTAACACCATGGTGTAAGCATTTCCAGACAGGGCAAGATAATGTAATCCCTTTTTTGTTTGAAACACATCCTTCAATCCACATATGTGGGGAACTAGGTCATACCAATGTTTGATGGCTTGGGATTAGACCTATGATGGGCTCAGAGAATGTTACACTTTTTGTCAAAAGATTATGCATAAAAAGTGAAATAAGTTCTACAAAGCTGTATTGAAAAAGAAAATATTCTCTAACTGTGTAATAAATAAAATATATTTCTAACTAAAATAAATTTCTAACTCTGCATACATAAGGAATGCACATTTACTACTGCAAAAGTATTGCAATTTTAAAAAATAAAACATCTTTGCTTCTTGACTCTACAAACCACTACAGGGCAAGTCTAATGCTGAGTTAGATCACATGATGATGCCTTGTTTACAGTAGTCTATGGACACCCCCAAAGCATGTAACTATGGAAATAGGAAAGTATCTTCTAAAATTCTTAACTAAAGCTTCAGGAAGTCCTTTTGTGGTCATATATATGGAAGGACTGACAGTTAATTCAATCAGTTAAAAAATATTACATAAGTTACTACATTATTTGCAGAAGGATATTTTTAGAGACAAAATCATGTTGTATTATATTGCCTATAACAACTCTAAACATTCTATTTTTGTTGTAAAAGCCAGACTATAGTAAGAACATAGCATCCCAGAGATTCATAAAGAACCCCACAGCTCACATAAAGGACTGCAATAAAAAAGCCCTGTTTCGGTAATGCAGATATTTCCAATTTAAAGACATGCTAAATGAATGAGGAAATAACTCATTACTGGCTAATTTGTATTTCTCTGAATCACTGTTAACTACCGTAAGTGTAGACCAGCATTTTCCCACAATAGTTAACAGTGATAACAGGTGAATCATGTTAGCACAGGCACCCCCCATTCACTTTCATACACACGGGCACACACACACACACACACACACACACACACACACACACACACACACACACACACACACACACACGCGCGCGCGCGCATGCGCACTTACTCACACATGCGTGCATGCACACCATGTAACTCATACCATTCCTTGTGTTATCAGGAAGTCCTTAGTGTCTCCTTTCTCCTGCCCTTGTCTATCACTGATGATTTCAGGCAGTCATTAATGCTAGACATTAGAGTTTCACACTTTTATATCCTTCTGTAAATCTGGGGTAGTGCAAAAGCAGTTAAGCTAGCAACATTCGGAGTTTGCTGGAAACATAATGTATATCTGCCCCTGTATTTTTTTATGTCTAAAACTACAAAGCTGAGAGGTATGTCTTATTTTCCATGTACTTCCACTTCTATGTCACAGTCTGTTTTAAGCATTGAACAATTCCCAAGATCCTCAATTTATGTGTAACAAACTCTTACCACACTAACTGTTCTGTTAGCGGCGTGGGTTAGTACTAAGACTTACAATGGCAAGGGTGCAAAGTTAAAATCCCTTTAAGGCACACTACTTAAATATTATCACTGTTGTCTAGTGGTTCTCTGTACCATGTTTTAATTCTTTTTTTTTTGTGATTAGGTGCCTTTAAGTCATGCTATATACAGTATCCCTGGTGTCTAGTCTTTCCTCCCCATCCCTGATATGTTTAAGTGCTACTAAGGTACAAAATGAAGAGTTCTTCCTGGTGTCTAGCTTTTCCACAGAACCTCATAATTAGTGTAAAACCTGGCAGCTAGTGGTCCATCCAACCCATATAATTGTCATTCTCCCTAGTGGCTAGTCTTCCCTCTGACCCAGTCCTGCAGGCTTTGCTCATTAGAATAGAGGTTTATAGAAGTATGACACCCACCCCAACCCACTAACTAACCTCCCTACTGCTACCGCCCAGGCAGACAGACACACACTCAAACATTCATTCACACATGCAGCCCCACACACACCCTCATGCACACACACACACTAACATTACCTGACCATTAATCTCCCCAGCACTTAACTCTACCATGATGGATGAACAGAACCCCTTCACCATGTTCATTACTGTGAGTGGCCAGGGATGTGCATGCTACATTAGACAGCTGAACAATTCTCTGAATCTCTTGGCTATGTAAATGGTTTAGTACAGGCAGTTCTGGGGAAAACATATGGTTAATTAGCATACGCCTCTCCCCCAGACTGCCTCATTAGCATACAACATGGCAATGGAAACAACCTGTCATAGTCGTGCACGCCTTCATGCTAAAGCACTGCAATGAGGTTATATCTGAATTCAAAAAAGTTACTATGAAGTGTAGTCCTCTTCAGCTTGTTACCACTGAGACCCTCAGAGTAACGTTTTATGAATTTAGCCCAATATAGTTTGCCAGAAGCAGACAGTTTCTAGTTCAAATGTTGGATTTTTAATGGACATTATCTTTCCTTTTGAATATTTTAATTTCCTTGTACAAGTTTTTTACTAATTGCACATTTATTTGAAAAGAAAATGATTTAGTTAATTTATTTTGAGTAATACATTTTATCACATAACTTTAAATGCTTGTAGTTTATGTTTTACATACTAGACTAGTAGTTTATGCATTTTTATGACACTTATGACTGTGTAATGTGCACACAATGGAGGGTAACTACTCAGAGCTAATTGCTATCATTTGACTTTATAAAGGATACAAGGTTACAGGTCTTCAGCAAATCAAAGGACTTGGATGAAAAGCAGTCAGGATTCCAGGAAAAAAACAGTACAAATCCACCATTCAATACATAATTTAATAGTTCAGGACATAAACAGCATAAATAGAAGAACAAAGCTTTTGAGTAAAAGACTCTTCTTCAGTGTTTAATAAAATTGTCTTACCATAGCACAAGTATATATACAACACAGCCAATCAAAGTAGAAACTTAGTAGCAGCAATTATATCCTTAAAGTGCCTCACATCTTATAAAAGTTCTCTTAAAACTGAGCCTCATTGAGGCATATATTCTGTCATGTCTATCTTTTAAAATAGGGTTTATAGTATTATTCACATTCAAACCTGGCATATGGTCAGCTCTAAAAAAATGAATCCATTTATATTCATCCAACTCCATTTTATTTATTAAATCACCCCATTTTTATTTTTAAGCACAACTTGCAAAATTCTAAACTGGAATTTATGCTCAGCACCTGCAGTTGCTATATGCTTAGCCAAAGCATTTGCAAGGACACTTCTACGAATACAGAAAAAAATCCACACAGTCAGCAACAAATACAAGACGAACCCAGAGTTACCAATAAACAATCTCTACCTTGGATCCGAACCAGTTGGTTAACTTGAAGTTCCACAAAGTCAGGCAGCAAATTGAAAGTTCAAATAGTTTATTCCACTTGTAAATACAAAAAGTTCCAGCACAGTAGACAAGGAATAAAAGTTAAAAGTTAAGCGCTTTCACCTAGGTTCAATCCCAGGCTTCCTCAGAACAAAAAATCAAAAGCCATTGGTGGGCTTAAATACCAAATGCCCCATCATGTGACCTATCCTAATCACAGTTCCATACTAAAAAATATGATGAATAGATGAATATTCGTGTATGTATATGTGAAAATCAAAGTAAAAATATGTATACATTTAATGCAAAAATACTAGTTAACCCCGTGTCTATATTACAATCAATTAAAACAAAGACTAAGAACTTTGTAAAACAATCATTGTTCAATCTGTAAAACACTAACTGTAGGAAAATTGTTATATAAAAATGTATATATATGTACATGAAATATACATATATAGTATGTAAAATAATAAATGTACATGTATTTGTTTGTAAAAATACAAAATCAATTATATTTCCTAAAAACTCAACCACAGTCTTAATGTTAAAATCTAATAAACTATAACAATTAAGCACAAGTGGTCTAAAAAGTCCAACAAAAATTGGTTCAATATGGAGTCGAACCCAACACCAATAAAAGGTGCATTGTGTGTACCTATAACCTAGCTGCTCTCATCCTCAATACACTACCAATATTAATGTAGTCGTTTAAACCAGGAGCCTTCCCTGCATCCAGTTTTAATTGCCAAAGCAATTCGCAATATTCTAATTTAGTCTCCCAGCACCCTCCCCTAGGGTCCATCTCCACCTGTTCTAAAACAAAAAACTTGAGTTTTATATTGGGACAAACAAGAGAGTGTTTGAAAAGGCATTAGACTCCTTCTTAGTTCTAACATCACAGAGATGTTCATACACCCTTCTACCCAATTGTCTTTCTGTTTTGCCAATGCAGAAACTAACACATTGTGTACACACCCCTAAGTACACCACGCTAAAGGATTTACAATTAAAATGTCCCTGAGCTTTAAGGTGAACCTTCCTAGAGGAAATGAAAATGGAATTGGTGTCCAACATAAAGGAACATTGGTGATACAAACCGCACTTAAATGTGCCATTCTTTTTAACATTATTTGAATCGTGTAAGTGTTCCTTATTTCCCCTTTCTAAATACTCTTTCAAGTTAAGATCCCTCCTTCTAACAAACCTAGGGTAAGGAGGTATATGTTCTGAGATATCTTCATTAATTCTCAGAACATACCAAAATTTGTTAATAACTTCTTCAGTCAAGTAGGATGTTTCTGAAAATGTATGAATAAATGTACCTGGACCAAAGTTGTTGCCTTTAGTGTTCCCAGTAATAATGTCCGTACCTTTCCCTATAAGTGGAAAATATTTAATTTCCCTGTTGTGAAGAACCTCTTCGGCCTGCTGATTAATAAGATCTTCGGCATACTTCCTTTCTAGAAACAGACTTTTCATGTAACTAATTTCATCTGTAAAATCTTCTAATTTACTTGTCATCCTTGAGGCCCTTATAAATTGACCCTTTACAATCCCCCTTTTTGGTATATAGGGTGACCACTGTCAAAATGTAAATAACTATTGGAAAAAGTCTTCTTCTGGTATAATCTAGACTGAAAACAATTATTCATAAAATCCTTGTATATGGTGGTGTCCAAGTAATTTAGTTTATCATTCCCCACTTTAATAGTGAACTTCAGGAAAGTTGTTGTCTGATTAATATAGTTAAAAAATTACTTAATTCTTCCTGAGTCCCCTTCCAAAATATACAAATGTCATCTAAAAATCTAGTGTAGTGCACAATGTGTTTATTCCATTCTGATTCAAATATATAATGCTTTTCCCAATAATACAAGACACAATTTGCATATAAGGGTGCACAGGATGCACCCATGGCCACTCCCTTTTTTGATGGTAATATTCACCACTAAAAAACACATAGCTATTTTTAAGGACAGTTTCCATAAATTCCAGAACCAAATTAATGGACTTAACATCCAGCCCAAATTCATTAACCAAAATATTAGAAAACCAGTCCAATCCCTCAGAGTGAGGGATACTGGGAAAAAGTTCGACAGCATCTATAATAACCATCAGTAAATCATTCACAAACATACTTTTGTTGATCTTTTTTAAGAATTCCCAAGAATCCTTACAAATGTGTTGAACTGACTCCAAAAAATGCTTAACAGTAACATCCACAAAAACAGCTAAGGGTTTGGTAATACCCCCTGCCCCCGCCACTATTGGTCTAAATTTAATGTCTTCAATTCCTTTGTGGGTCTTGGGAATACCAAAAATCGTGGGTATTCAAGGGTGTCCAAAATTCAGGAAATTGTACAGTTTCTCATTGAATACTCCCTGTAAAAGCTGGTCATGTAAATAATATTTAATTTTTACATATCTTACATTGATTTCATTTCTAGAAACCACCTCGTACTGTTCCGTATCCTGTAGGATATTGTACATGTAAGTCTCATAATCATTGTTGTACATTAGTACAACTCCCCCACCCTTGTCAGGTTTCATAACCCTAACATTGTGTAGTTTCAGGAGGTTCAATGTTCCAAAATCTTCCACTGAAAAATTGTTATTCTGTTTGCTGATGGTCCTATTAATTTTCCCACTGGACCTAATTTCCTTTTCCACAAGTTCCTCACAAATTCTCAAGGAAGGATGAATGGGTGGGTTAAAAGTGCTCTTTTTAACCAATTCCATGTTTGTTTGTGTCTGACCTTTAAACATAATATTAAAATTCAATTGCCTCAAAAACATTTTTAAATCAATGATCGTGTTCACAAGACTTCCAGCTCTAAAGGGAACATAATGAAACCCTTTCGTGAAAAGGTCAAAAAAAGGTTCCGTAATCAAAAGTTCTGTGAAATTAAAAATACTAAAATTACCTAGCTTACAAATCACAGGTGATTAGAAACCTGTTCAGGATCAATAGGGTATTCATTGTCTGTATTATCTGTCACCACTGGTGAAGGCCATACATTCACCGGTTCCAAATTTTCCCTTGAAAATTGTTCCCTCTCCCCCTCCCTCCCCTCCCCTTCCCTCCTCTCTGAAAATAAAAATCCTGAGTGGAGCCATTCCTCCCTTTCTCCGCCAGTCTTTCACTTCTCCTTGGGCCCTGAGCTTCTTCAGCAAAACCATTGGGCCTGTTCACATTAAAATTATCATCCCCATTAACAGGGAACACATTATCATGAAAATTAATTTGTGGTGTGAAATTAGGTAGTGAGTATGCCCTACCATCCTGATACTCATGCAGATCCCTCTCCAGCTTCCTAATTTTTCTGTCTAAAATTTTATTACATAAAAATCAACTTCTTTAAAAACATTTTCATACTGATTTCTTTCTTTTTCCATTAAATGATCATTATTAAGTTTTTGATTTAATTCATCTAGTTCCTTCAAAAGAATATCGCTTTTAACTTCATAGTCTTTAATCATGAGGTTCAAAACCTCAATCCCCGCCCTGTTAAATACTTCCCACAACTGTTGGTGTAGTGGACTATCTGGTATAACATTATTGGGGCATTTAAAAAAAACGTAACCCCTTAGGCACCCTGTTAACTTTGACACACTGTTTCAAATAATCAATTTCTAACTGGTTCATTTTAAAAAAGTGCATCTTGTTTTTAAACTTCTTAAAACAATCTTCAAAATTAATGTTCACATTATTGGAATCAGTACCTTCCAAAAAATTAAACTTCTTGTTAGTCCAGGTCTCACAGAACCATAGTTTGAGTTCACTGTCATTGACATTAATCCATTAGTCCTCCCCGACCCCGCAAAATCTTTAAAAATCCTGATATTGCCCCTTCGTGTATCCGACACAGTCTCAATAGAGGAGGAAGCCATAGGTCTGTTAGCCTCCGTCACTTCCGTTGAATTGGACGCATTTTCTTTGCATCTAGTGACAATCTCCTTGTAGTGTTGTTGGTTACCGGGGAAAATGGCTTCAGTTCCTGTGTCCCTGTTGGTTAAACAATTGTTTAATTCAGTTAACAAAGTTAAAACTTTGTTAAATTCACTCCTGACTGACTCCTGACTGCTGCCTGACTTTATGGAACTTCAAGTTAACCAACTGGTTCGGATCCAAGGTGGACATTTCTACGAATGTCAGAACAATGTGCGCTTATTCTCTTTTTTAGTTTCTTATTTGTTTTACCAATCTAAAAACATTGGCAGCATACACATTTAGCAAAATAAATCACATGTTCTGTGTTACATGTTCCAGTAGCTCTAAATTCAAATAGCTTTTGACTAATTGGGTGTATAAAACTTAAGTCCATATTAATATCTGCACAATGTGTGCAGTTATAACATGGTTTAGTGCTGCATTTATTCATGTTTTTTGTAGCACATTATCTCTCCTTATATCCTTATAGCATAAATGTTGCTTTAAATTATTTTCTCTTTTAAAAGCAAAATGTGGTATCTCACCTACTAGAGCAACCACTTCTTGACTGGATGTAAGTATAGTCCAGTTATTTTTAATTATTTGCTTAACATGACCTGTGTGTTGATTATATTTCATCATATAGTTCAATTTATCCATAGTTCTATTTGGTTTGGCTCTCACCACCTCAGTGTTATCAGCCTTACCCCTCAAATATGGTCTGGTTGTATCATTCCTTATCCCAGTAACTATTCCCTTCATTTGTTGTACTATAACTTCATTATAACCCCTTTCCATAAAAGAGTCTGCCATCTCATTCATTTCCAGCTCAAACATTACATCTTTCATACTAAATCTGCTAGCTCACATAAGCTGTCCCTTTACTACCCCTTTAAAAATATGCCTGGGGTGCAAGCTTTGTGGTTGTACATACTTGCTAACTTGTACATCTTTCCTATGAATTTTGGAATTAAAATACACATCATCTCTAGAAATTACTATATCCAAAAATGTATTTCATCCAAAGATCAGTTCACTTCAAATCTCAAAACGTTTGTGGTAGTGTGCAAAAATTCTACAAATGCAGTAAGTTCTTCCTTAGTGCCATTCCATAACAGGAAGACATCATCCACAAATCTTTTAAATAACACTAGATGTTCATTTTTATAACACATCTCTACTTCTGAGAATATGTATTGTTCTTCCCATCTAGCTAGAACTATGTTAACATAGGTGTTAGTTGCTGGTGTACCCATAGCCACCCCCAGACATTGATGGTAACAGTCATCATTAAACATAAATATGTTATTATTCAAGACACAGTCCAGCATAGAACATAATAGGTTCACTTTCATTGCATCAAATACCTTATGTACTGTTAAATATTCCCGTACTGATTCAATTTCATGCTCATTGGAAATAACGGTGAAAAGTGGCCTAATGTCCATAGTTACTAACAGGATGTCAGAGCTTACATTTATTAAAGATCATTCATTTAACATCTGTAAAAAATCACGAGTATCTTTAATATAAGTATCTCAGTATTTCAAAGCAGGGACTAGTTGTCTATCCACATATTTAGAAATTGCTACTCTAGTCTATTTCTTTCCTGACACAATAGATCGCATTGGTGGCCTGACTAAACTCTTATGGATTTTGGGTAGTCCATAAATGAAAGGTGTAACTGGTTTAACCATATACAAATAATTGTGTCTCTGGTGTAATTGAGCCATCCATCAGTATTTCATATAAAAAAGTTTTAACCTTCATAATAACATCAGATATAAACTTCCAATCAACTTTCACAAAAGTTGAAGTATCAGATAAAAATTCATACATCCATTCATTATATTGCGCTACATCCATAATAACTATTTTTCCCACTTTATCTGCTGATTTGATAATTATGTCTTTGTTCAAGCATAAAGAAGTTAGTGTATCTTTTTCTTCACTACTAAGGTTAAAAAACTTGTTTCCTTTGTTATTAACAAAATAGAGCTCATACAATTCTTGTTCACACATACTCACAAAAGCTTTTACAGTGGATGTACTATTAGGTATAAATGTACTAGTTCATTTTAAAACATTATTAAATTGAGAATTTTTATATAGCAACTTTAAATCAACATTTCTTGCAAAGCACTTTAGTTCAGTAAGCATGCCATTTAAATCACCTGCCACTGAAGGCACAGATGTTAAGCCTTTACTCAAAAGTTTCAGTTGTCCTGCAGTCAGCACAGATTGATAAACTAAGCACATTAGTCACTATTGTCTTCAGGTCTTCATCTCTTTGCTTCTCAAATCTTGTCCTACCTTGCTGGTCTTGTAGCCTCTCTGGTCTGTTTCTTCTTGAAGATTTCTCATCCATTTCCGACTGCTGCTGTGACCTCTGGCCCCTTCTTTTACTGTCACAGGTTTCTGCAAACTGAACTGCTGCTGTAAAAAAATCACTCAGTTCATTTTCATTTTCACTACCCTTTTGAGTTGGCAAAATGGTAATCATGTCAGCGTCTTCACTCTGAACACTAACAGAATTAATGTTAATGTTAGCTGGAACTTTACGTCTCACTGAAAGCTGTCCTTCAGTAGTGAAACTTTCTAATTCAGATGCAGCATTTCCACACTTTCCCGGCTGAAGCATAATGTGTGTAGACCCTCCTACCTCATTCGCTGATTGGCTCATTGATTCTGTTACTCACTTATTCATTGGGCTGCCATCTTTGGGCCAAAAGAAGACATTTTTGTTCTTAAAGTAATTTATATCTCGTAGTAATTTACGCTTTTTAACAGCAATGAGCCTGTCTACAAATCTCTTCAGATAGATAAACAGGTCATTATATTCAATGACAATGGCAGCAAATTCAGGGTATGAAGTAGCTCATTTTCTTGTACTTCTACTTCCTTAGCTAGCTCAGATTCATGCAGAGAAAAAAAGTCATTCATGAGCTTTATATATTCAGCTCCCAGCTGCAAGTGAATTTCTTTCTTTTAATAATAAATCTTGATATCTGTTCCCATAAGGGGGCATTTTAGTGATTCTAAACCCTCTTGGAATGATACCCAACTTTAAATAAACATTAAAGCTTAGTCTCTGCCACTGTAGCATCTTTTACTGTTCCATTTTTAAGAGCAGAGACTTAAGGGCTTGTTGCAATATCACTATTTCATTATTAACATTCTTTTTACTTTTTGACATACCTTCTTCTAAATTGGTACATAAATCCAGCAAAGGGTTATCACAAACCATTAACAGTCCTATTAGTTTTATAGTTGATTCTACAGTACCTGGGGCAGCATGTACCATAGCTGCAACAGTAATAGGGCATGTTGGCTGTGCTTCCACCTACCAAATGTATTTGTTGAAGCAATCCACAAAGCAGGTAGCAATACAAAGTAACAGGTCTTCAGCAAATCAAAGGACTAGGATGAAAAGTAGTCATGATTCCAGGAAAAAAACAGTCCAAATCCACCATTCGATAAATAATTTAATAGCTCAGGGCATAAACAACATAAATAGCAGAACAAAGCTTTCTAGTACAAACAATAATAGCAGCAAGTTGTGTTTAAAAATAAAAATGGAGGTGATTTAATAAATAAAACTGAGTTGGCTGAATATAAATGGATTCATTTTTTAGAGCTGACCATATGCCAGGTTTGAATGTGAATAATAGTATAAAACCTATTTTAAAAGATAGACATGACAGAATATAAGCCTCAATGAGGCTCAGTTTTAAGGGAATTATTATAAGATGTGAGGTACTTTAAGGATGTAATTGCTGCTATTATTGTTTGTACTTTGATTGGCTGTGTTGTTGTATATATGCTTGTGCTATGGTAGGACAATTTTATTAAACACTGAAGAAGAGTCTTTTACTCAAAAACTTTGTTCTGCTATTTATGCAGTTTATGTCATAAGCTATTAAATTATTTATTGAACGGTAGATTTTGACTTTATAAAGGATGGGTTATGTTAAAGGTAAACATAAAGCTTTGTTTACATTTTATTAGTGCTAACCTATCCATGGCAGCATTACTGCAAGACTGTCTGCTGAAAGGCTGAGGTTACAATGCCTAGTCTCTGAATTATAAAAAAATACAGAAAGTATAGGAGAATAGCAAATGTCAAACATAGTTTTTCTTCTTTAAACTTGTTTTTGCAGGGAGGCAAGTTCCTCCTTCACCTCCTAAACTTATATATGCCAACTTCAAGATTGTCATACCCCAAGGAAAAGGGAATATACTGAAAACTTGCAATCTTGGACTTAGCATAAGTAAGTCTGAAGTTTAATCATTTAGTCTCAACATTTTGGAACTCTGCATTGAAAATCTCACCATCTTAGCTACCTTACAAAACAAGTTGGGAAGAGAATATAATGGGGGGGGGGGCAATACCATTTACCCCTACTCCTTTCTAGAAAATTGCAAGTGAACACATGTGCAAAATAATTTTGGTCAAGTTTCAATTTTTGAAACAAGTTTGGTCAAGGGAATTGGGCTCAGTCTGAGGTGGAGAAAATCCTGTGGAGCCAGTAATTATAACTGTTATTTGTAGCTGCACATTGTAAAACTTATTTGAATGTGGTTTGTGCTGACCATTACCCATGATAGCATTATACTTTTATCATACATGCTTAAGGCTAATTGGCCTTTGTATATTAAATGTTACTATTGGTGAGATTCAACCCCAACTTGCTCTTTCTACCATACATTGAATATTGATGGCAGCAGTGCTTGAGTTTAAGTCCATAGCTTCTGTTTGCTATATATTAACTGATGGAAGCAGTGGGATCTTGAAAACTGGACTTGTAGAGCCTGTAAGAATTATTTGGCAATGAAAAGTATGCGTACACATGCTGCCCTAAGATGAATATATAGCAAGATATCTTCCACAGAAGTGATTTTAATTTTTAGTGAGTGTAGTCAGATACAGGTAAACATGAGCTCTGTGGGTTATGGAAAATGTAAGTATTATAACTGACTAAGAAGCATAAAATCAGACATGTAAGCAGACTTATATGCAGTTTAAATGTATTCTGCTGAAATTCTACAGATATAGATAAAGGTTACAGGTGAATTGAATGTAGTAAAGCAACTCAGTGCATCCCCAGATGATCTCAGCACCTAGGTGGAATTAATGAGACTAGAGATAGAAATGGAATGCATTGAGTCAAAGCAACTGAGAGAATGAAACAGCTTGAGTCAGAAGAAAGAGAAAAGTAGTTCAAACTTCTAAGGAAGATATTGATATTTCACTTTGTTATGTGAATAATGAAAAGTTGAATCCAAATGAGGAGATAAGTACCAGATGACTTTGCCAGCTGTATTCTGGTCTTTGGAATGGTGTGTAATCAAAACCAACTTTACTAAGGTCAGTGAGTAAGGTTTTTGACCTCTCTCCTAGAGAGCAATTTGAAAGTTTGTAAATGACCCCTTAAGTATAAATAAACAAGCAAACAAATAAATAAATAAATAAATAATTGCTAAGAAAAATGGCAGATGACAATGTGAGTTATTATATTAGAGAAATAAGCACTTGCTTCATTAGGTGGGTGAGTGAATGCCAAGTCAGCTCTTTTGAAATGTTTGGAGAGAATTTGTTAAGGGAGCAATCACTGAGTATTTTGTTCAAGGACATGAGCATCTGGCCATCAGATTAGGAATATAACATTGCTGATGAAATAAGGTAAAGGGAACTTTCTAGCTAGCTAGCTAGCTATGTACAGCTGCATTAGATGAGTTTATCAAGCACCTCATATGGCTATAATGGAAGCTTTAGGGCATTATAGACTTTTACAGCAGGATACAAATCAAAAGAAGAAAAGTATGACTAAATTACATGATACATTCTTGAAGTAAAATGTTTCCAGTGTAACCAGATGGGGCATATATGGTCCAAATGTCAACAATGACAGGTTGAAAATTGCAAACCACATAATGAAGCTTAAAAAGTGGTAGCACATAGTGGCAGGTTGTCTATTTTAACTAAAGATGCTCCAAATTATCATCTGGGTCTCTAACCTATTCTGGTAGAGAAGCCGTTGCTCAGAGAGATACTGCATCAGACATAATTTCTGTTAACCCTGATTCTGGGGAAAATATAACCTGTATAGGTTGTCCACTCTAATTAGGGCCATCAGAGGGAATCCTTTTTAGGTGTCATAGACCAAGGCTCATAATGGACTAGGTAGTGGCAGGGAGAAAAACAAAATGCCAAGTTATTAAGGTGGAGCTTAGAACTACAGGTATATGACATGACAGTACAACACCACAGTGGGGTCAGCAATGCCATAATAGATAGGGTATCAAGACAGGGAATGGGGTAACATATTCCCAAATAGGCTTGTTTCTCTTAAGCCATGTTTCTCAAGGGTCACTTGAAAACTAGCTTGAGTCTTCAAAGGGAAAACAGGTGTGATGACAGGAGGTACTGCCAGCCATGCCAGGAGAAGTAGGGCAGTATATGCATGACTTGTGCCAGCACAACTAGGTAGAATTTTGTAAATAATTACATCATTTGCATATCAAACTGATTTGCACAGATGCTTGTACTGAAAATGTATTTGTGATGTTTGCTTGTGTTAAAATGTATCAACAGTACACCCTGCTAGAATGAAAAGAAATATGCATGTATTATTGTAACTGAGTTAAATGTTCATGTTCTAATAGAGGATACCGGGACAGCAAGGGTTAACCAGCTGGCTTATTTTAAGAAAAATAAGGGAAATGTAAATGAGCTGTTAAACCATTAAATGGCACCCTACAGTACTAATTAGGATGAGAGATGTTAAGTCTGGAAGAAGCATTTGCTCATTAGCTCAGTAAAAAGACATGCACTGTCATAAACATTTAATATGTGTACTGTAGCCATCTATGCTAAATTCCTGTCTCAGTTTCAAAGGGGGTTACTGTGAGAACCTAGAGTCAGGTGACCAGATGAGGTCATTCTGCAAGCCATCTTAGATATTATATTTTACAGGGAGTAATCTCTGAGGAGGAAGAATTCTGTTTCGGGTACCTGACTAGAAAGACTGCTCACATATTTCATTGTGCCTTGCTTTAGCAAGAAAGTTATTAGGGGATAGTAATTCTTCTAGATTCAGTCAGGAAAATATAATAAAGATTAGTTTTGATATTTTATTTTTAGTTGTCTGAGTCTGTCCGTCAGTGTTGTTTTCAATATTCCCTGTTATTTGAACTCTGTGGTTTACTGTAAATAGATGTTTAGTATTTTCTTGTTCTTTTATTATTTATTATTAAATATATTTAAAACTGTTGTTGTGGTTGTTCTTGTAGAAAGTACTTAAACTTTGAGAGTGCTTATATTTATTTGGTGACACTGTGTGGGCCACTCTAGAAGGCCTAGCTGTCTTGGTCAAGCTACCATTTATATTTGTATTAAAATTGCACAGTTTAATTGGACACCCTTTGCTAAGGGCCTTAGAGTAGCTGATTGTGGAGTGTCTGGTGGCAGTGATAACTACCTTATACTCTGGGCAGAAGGGGCACAGCAAGTAAATCTGTACCAGCCTTTCCAATGTGTCTGTGTGTGTGAAAAATCAAATCTGTCATTGTATTTTGTGTGTGTGTGTGTGTGTGTGTGTGTGTGTGTGTGTGTGTGTGTGTGTGTGTCAGCAACTTGGAGCAGGAGCACCAAGCACTGGGCTTACAGAGAGGGTGCTGGAGGTCTTGGCTTAGACACTCAGCTGAGGGCCTAACCTTACAGCCATATCAGTGGGAATTCTTATTGGGGACCTGGAGGGAGACAGATATAGAGGAATCCAGACCCTGGACTGAGTGTGTTCCCTGTGTGCTGTTAAGGGAAATTGTGCTTGATGCAGGGAGGTCTACATCTGGAAATATTAAGTGTATCTATCTGTATTCCAAGTTCACATTCCTGTCCAGTGTCAGTGGTGAGGATTCAGGATCCTTTATTATTGAACCAGCATGGGAACGTCACATATTGGTTGGCAGTGGTGGAATCATCACAACTCATGTAGCCTGTAAGAAGTTGTAACTAAAAAAGGTGTACTCTCAAGCATCCAAAAAGTAGACATTCAGTTTTGTTTCACAGTAGTTTTATTTATTTAATTTTTGCTAGCTTAGTTAGCCAGAGAGATCAGGCAAGGATGTCAGCAGAGGATTATGGAAAGCTGACAAAGAACCAGTTGGCCAAGGTGTGTGAAGCCAAAGGACTGGTGTATGCCAACCTGACTAAAGAATAAATAATTTCAGCCTTATTCATAGCTCAGACCAGCACCCAGAATAACCAGTCTGTTGATGGGGACTTGCAACTCTCAGAAACAGGGCATTTCAACTTTTCCTCAGGGGGACTTAAAAATCTGTCTGAAGTTAAAGAGACTTGAACTGGAGGCCAAACATTGGGAATTAGAATAAGCAGAGAGACTGCAGCATTTGGAGGCTGAAGAAAATGAGAAGCAGCATCAACATGAGAGGGAGATGCTGACTCTTGCCAGAGTAATGAAGGTAATGGGGGAAGGATATAACCAAACCCCAGGAGCAACAAAGGTCAGTAAATATCTTCCATAATTTGCAAAGGGTGATAATGTTGATAGTTTTATGCATATATGTGAAAGGGTATGTAAACAGTATAATGCTGACCAAGGGCTCCAGGTACTGTTCCTGACCCCCTTACTCCATAGTAAATCTGTAATTGCTGTTTCTAAATTGTCTGATACTGATTGATTAAACTATGCTACAGTTAAACATGTTTATTGGAATGTTTTAACACCTGAAGCGTACAGAAAAACAGTTTTGTGAGCATAGAAGCAAGGCAGATGAAAGTGCCTGTGAATATATTGCTGAACTAAGCACTTATTTTCATAGGTGGGTGAGTGGGTGTCAGATTTTTCAAGGGCTGGCAGACCTTTTAGTAAGGGAACAAGCCCTTAGCACTTTGCCTGAGAACATGAGAACCTGGTTGGCAGACAGGAAATGCAACTCTGCTGATGAACTGGGGAAAAAGGGATCTCTACTTAGCAAGCAGGGATCACTGCACAGGAAAGGGATACCCAATAATGCACATGGATATAAGGGAACCCATGGTGGGCAACATAAACCATCCCAACAGAGTCTGCAAGTAACAGAAAGCTACTATTTCAGGTAAACAACCAAGATCAAGGGTTAAATGTTTTAAATGTAACCAGTGGGGCCATGTAGCATATAGATTTCCATGGAGGCATGGTGGGGAACAAAAGGTGGGGGAGCCAGCAATTGGGAATAATCAAATGCCAGTGGTAAGTAGTCCAGAGACAACAGGAGTATCGGACTACCATCAGAGTTTGTATCCTATCTTGGTGGATGGAAAACAGGCCACTACCAAAAGAGACACAGCCTCTGATATAACCATTGTGAAGCCTGCAGTGGTTAAAGAGGGACTACTTGCTTGGGACATCCATTCCAGTCACAGCTTTAGGAGAGATCCATTCCAAATGCCTTTGGCCAGGATTTGCCTTGACTGGTAGGGTGGAAAAGGAAGCAAGCAAGTAGGTGTGTTTGAGGATATCCCTGCAGAGGTCTTGATGGGGAATGGTTTTGATAATGCAGTACCATGACTCAGGACACCCACTCCTCCTAACTGGATCTACTTGACATTATAAAGGTATCTCATAACACCCTGATCTTGGTGACTTCAACTTCCCCACCATGGACCGGGTGAACTATTCCTGCACTAATACACTCACCCAACAATTGCTTGACTTCATCAATTTTAATGCACTAGACCAACTCATCACATCCTCCACAAGGGGAGATAACCAACATGGGTGATCGCTGCACCACTCCCATAGTATGTTCTTCCCTCATTAGAGCAGATCATTGGTCTGTCTCATTCAAAGTTTCTATCCCACCCACCCCCCCCCAACCATAACCAGGCTAAAGAAATTCTCAGAAGCTGACTACAGTCTCCTAAGGGAAGGTATCAGTAGCTTCACACCACTGCCCCCTCAGAGGATGCAGAAGACTATGCTAAACAGTATGTCAATGCAGTATACAAGCACCTGTACAACTACATGAACTCAGCCATACACAACAGAACTAAAACCTGCTCCACAAGGAAACACAAACCTGTCTGGTAGACATCCCCTGTCAAGAGGCTTTACAACAAAAGGAAGAAGATGTTGTCCAAGGGTAAAAAGGAACAAATTCCAAATGGGAAAAACTCCCTCCTTAGCCTCAACAAGCAAATTAGATCACTAGTGAAAACCTCAAAACCAATTTTGAAGCTAAACTAGCCTCCAAACAAGGGGAAACCACACAGCCTTCTTCAGTTACATCAGGAACCTCCATGGCAAAGCCCATGTTTGTTCTGAATTAGTATTTAATGGTATCACTTACACTGATCCTGTTGACTTAACCAACCTAATAGCAGATAGGTTCAGTGCAAACTTTACCTCGCTTCCCCCAAGGCCCATTTGACATCCCTGATACTTGTCCCACATCTCATATCTCTGTAGATCAAGTGTTAAAGGCCCTATCCAAGGCAAAAAACACAGCTTCCATGGGACCTGATAGTATCCCAGGCTGTATTTTGCACCATCTCCAGCAAGAACTAACTCTGCCATTCAGCACCCTATTCAACAACAGCCTAAATGCAGGCTTCATTCCAGCAGAGTGGAGAACTGCCATTGTGATCCCTTTGCACAAAGGTGGTGCCACTACTGACACCATTAGCTTGACAAGTCTGATCTGTAAAGTCATGGAACGTATTATTATGGATCTCATAAACAAGGACATAGGCAATCTCCAAGCACTTCATCCCACCCAGTTCAGATTCATCAAGGGCAGATCTTGCCTGTTGAACCTGGTTGACTTTTTTGAGACTGTCATCAGGGCCCTGGATGAGGGAAATGCAGTTCATACAGTTTACCTTGACTTGGCCAAGGCCTTTGACACAGTCCCCCACTTGGGCATCATCAAAAAGGTAACAAAACTTGGCATAAATCCCTATCTCATCAGGTGGGTGGCCAACTGGCTCACCGACAGAGCCCACAAGGTCAAAATATGCACTTCCACCTCTGATTGCAGACCTGTAACTAGTGGTGTTCCCCAGCTATCTGTCCTGGGACCCCTACTGTTTGGCATCTACTTCTCAGAGGTCCAGGAATAGAGAAAAGGCCTGTGGCTGACCAAGCCTGGGGATGACTGTAAGTTGGGTGCTGTCATTGACTCCCAAATGATGTTAACATACTACAAGAGGGTCTCACAGCAACAAATGACTGGTGACAAAGTCATGGGCTTAAGTTAAGTGCAAAAAATATATTATCATACCATTCAGCAAAAGCATGGCTCCTACTGATTACCACATCAATGGTAACCCCCTAAGCACACAACCTGTGGTGAGAGACCTGGACAGTCAGGTTGACAACAATCTCACATTCAACCATCATGTAGCGGCAGTGATCAGAAAACAATTTACTTGGTTCATCTCATAAGTAAAGGGATTGCATACAGAAAAAGAGAGGGTATTACTACTCCTTCCTCATTAGGCCAATAATTGAGTATAACACCCCATTTTATATTACCTCTCCAAACATCTGCATCGCCTGGAAAGGCCACAGAAATACCTCACAAAGACAGTCCATGGCCTCCAACACTTGTCCTGTGTGGACAGGCTCAAATCACTATCACTCTACTCGGTATCATACAGATTGCTCAGAGGTGATCTGTGTCTCACTTATAAGGCAATCGTGGACCCTGCCATACTAGAGATGCCCATATCCATAAGTCTAACCCCTCATTCATTACCCCCTTGAAAGGCCTAAATCTAATATGCGACATCAACACAACCTGCTGGAGAGACAGGTTTGTCTCTCAGAGGCTGCCCCATCTCTGGAGTAGACTTCCCATAGACCTCAAACAGAGTACCTCACTGGCACTCTTCAAGCACAACCTTGATGAGTGGATGGGAAACTACACATTTGTCCCAGGGGTTCCACCTGTGTCCCTCTTTGACAGGGGTAACAGGTGCTAACTGAGGTTTCTTTTTTGTGAATAAGCTCTTAGCTAGGCTTGTAAGGGCCCCAGGGCCATTAGCCTAGTAACCACCTATGGTCCTATGACCTAAGTGTGTGCAACCAGTGACAGGCAGTCAGAGTTGGAGACAGGCATATGGGTCTGGTAGCCTGGTGGAGACTCAGAAATACCACACCTCTGAAGCCAGGACTGACGATGTGGCTAATTTAAGGAGGGAGCTATCCTGTAGCAAGTGAGCATGAAGATGATCCTCAGCTGCTGGTAAGTACTGATGTTCCCTTGGATAGGGTGACTGCAAGGGTAGAGGTAATTGGTAGTACCCAGGCTGGCAGTGAGGCACTGTTGTCAGAAAATTCCGGACTTCCTGTGGCAGGGGAGTTGGGAAAAGTCACAAATATAGAGCTGTGACAGGCTCAGCTCTCAGACCCTACATTACAAGGCTTGAGGGAGGTAGCTAAGGAGGCACCTGATTCTCAAGGAAAAGGGGAGTCTGCATACTGGAACAAAGGTTTACTGTATAAAGGCTGGAGCCCTGATGGAGGGTTAGAAGGTGAGGTAATACAGCAGTTGGTAATCCCCAGAGCCTACCATCTGGCAATTTTAGCCATAGCCCATAACTTTCCTTTTGCAGGTCATATGGGCATAAGGCATACAAAGAGATGTGTTCTAAAGACCTTTTGTTGGCCTGAGATTGCCAGGGATGTAACAGGGTATTGCAGGACCTGTGAGCTGTGCCAAAAAGTAGGCAAGGCAGGAGACAAGGTCAAAGCTCCTTTGATGCCTTTGCCTGTGATTGAGGAGACATTTCAGAGGGTAGCTATGGATATTGTGGATCTCTGAGTACCCCAAGTTCCACAGGGAAGACGTATATCCTAGTGGTAGTAGATTATGCTACTAGATACCCTGATGCAGTGGCTCTGACCTCCATTGAGACAGACAAGGTGGCAAGTGCTTTTCTAGAAATTTTCAACAGGGCAGGTTTCCCCAAAGAAATGATGACTGCCAGAGGTGCCAATTTCATGTCAGACCTGCTGGCTTGACTGTTGGAGTGCTGTTGGGGTGAAGAACCTAAAGAAAACCCCCTACAATCCCCAGACTAATGGTCTTGTGGAGAAGTTAAACTCTACACTAAAAATTTGCTATGGGCATTTGCAGACCAGTTTAAGAGAGAGTGGGACAAATACTTACCCCATCTGCTGTTTGCTTACAGAGAGACACCCCAGGAATCCATAGATTTTTCACCCTTTGAGTTGCTGTATGGGCATAGAGTGAGTAAACGTCTAGATTTGATTTATGATGAGTAGGAGGGTGAGTGTGAATCCCACAAGGAGTCTCTTGTGGCATATGTCCTAAACCTAAGGACAAGGCTTAGGGAGCTCATGGGCTTGGTCCAGGAGAACCTAGCAGGAGCTCAATAGCAGCGAACAGTCTGGTATGACAGGAATGCTTGAGCCAGAGAGTATGCTGTGGGACAGCAGGTGATGGTGCTTATTCCTGTCAAGCACAATAAGCTGCAGTGAGCTTGGAAGGAACCCTTTAATGTGGTAAGAAAGGTTAGTGATGTTAACTACATGGTAAAACTGCTAGGCAGGAGGCAGGAGGCAGGGGCACAAACTGTACCATGTTAACATGATAAAGCCATACCATGATAAGGAGGGCCTTCAGTTGGGTATTTGCAGTGGATGGCAGGAGGAGTCTGAGGTGGATCTGCTGATGATCCCCTTAGTGAAGCTTGGACTGACACTTCAGTGGAAGGGGTCCCAATATCCCATTGGCTATCATCTACCCAGGTTTGAGAAATCGTAGCACTGTTACAGGAGTTTGGGGACATGTTCACTAGGAAACCAGGGTGCACCCACCTGGAGCAGCACCATGTGAATACAGGGCCCCAAAGACCTATCAAGCAGGCCCTTTACAGGGTGCCTGAGCAAGTCAGACAGACTCTGAGGGAGGAGATACAGAAGATGGTGGAACTGGGAGTAATCCAGGAGTCCAGCAGTCCCTGGGCCTCCCCAGTGTTGCTAGTACCAAAGAAGGATGTCAGCACCAGGTTCTGTGTGGACTACAGAAGACTAAATAGTCACAATGTCAGATGCCAACCCCATGCCTAGGACAGATGAAGCCTTAGAGAAGCTGGGTGGAGCTAAGTATCTGACCACTATTGATCTGACCAAGGGCTACTTGCAGGTGCCCTTGACTCCCAATGCTAGGGGAGATCAGCCTTTGTGATGCCCTTCAGCTTGTATGAGTTCACAAAGATGCCCTTTGGGATGAAAAATGCCCCGGTGACTTTCCAGAGACTGGTAGATCATATCCTAGCAGGAGCAGGAGATTACGCCCTTGCTTACTTAGATGATATTGCCATCTCCAGCCATTGCTGGCAAGAGCACCTTCAGTATGTCAGGGAGGTGCTGGGCAGACTGCAAAGGGCAGGGTTGACAATAAAGCCCATTGTGTCAGGTGTGTATGGCAGATGTTCCTTACCTGGGACATAGAGTGGTGAGTGGCAAGATCAGGCCAGAACCTGACAAAGTGGAAGTCATTCAGGTATGGCCTGCCCCTGCTACCAAAAAGCAGGTGAGAGCATTCTTCAGGACAGTGGGGTACTATAGAAAGTTTTTTCCCAATCATACTACAATAGCTGCTCCCCTCACAGACCTAACAAGGAAAAACAGGCCAGATAAGTTAGTGTGGACCCCAGCATGTCAGCAGGCATTCTAGAAGCTTAAGGAGCCTTGGGAGGACCCCTGTGTTAGACAGTCCAGATTACTGCAAAGAATTTAAAACCACCAGGCACCAAAAGGAACAGAAAAATAAACAACAAAGACCAGTATAGGTACCTCTTTTATTAAAACACCAAACCTCTAGTGCCTCGGCAATCATCCTTCCAGGAAATAATAGCAATGAAAAAACAACACACCTTATATAGCAACAGCAATTAATTCATAAAACAATGAATCAATTAAATCAAATAAAACTCACATCACAACAGATATTTCCAGTTGCATTCTTGGTTCAAGCCAACAGCTGTCATAGTTTCATACTTTAAAATGAAAACAGTTTCTTTACATAATAATCTGATTTTCAAACAAATAACATTAGCAGCTTGTATTTGTTCCAAGCTGCAACCCCTTAAGTCAATATAAACTCCCCCATGCACAGAATTAAAATGACAAGCAATAGGACTTTCTTCTCTTTTATTTCATGTCACGAATGTGTTCCTGCAGCCTAACTCTAAAAGACCTTTTACTTTCATCAATGTAAAACAGGCTGTAGGAACGCTTAAGTGCATATACTACACCCATAGTACTACACATATACTTACTTATACTTTATTCTACTGCAAAGAATTTGTTGTGCAGGTGGATGCTTCAAACCATGGTGTGGGGGCCAGGATTCATCAGAAGAAGAAGAGCATCCAGTGGTTTATCTCATGCATAGACTCCAACCCAGGGAGGAATGTTATGCAGCTGTAGAAAAGGAATGTCTAGCCATAGTATGGGCACTGCAGAACCTTCAGTCTTATCTGTATGGAAGGAAATTTACTGTAGTTACAGAGCACACTCCCTTAACAGGGATACATAAAGTCAGCCAGAAAAATGCCAGTTATTAAGGTGGAGCTTAGGATCGCAGGCATATGACATGACAGCACAACACTGTAGTGTTGTCAGCAATGTCAAGACAGATGGGCTCTCGAGACAGGGAATGGGATAACATATTCCCAGATAGGCTTATTTCTCTCAAACTGCATTTCTTAAAAACATTTTCTCAAGGCTCACTTGAAAAACTAGCTTGACTCTTCAAATGGGGGAGAGGTGTTATGACTGGAGGTACTGCCAGCCATGCCAGGAGAAGAAGGGCAGTAGATGCATGACTTGTGCCAGCACAGCTAGCTGAAATTTTGTAAATAATTATATGTCATTTGTATATCAAACTAATTTGTACAGATGCTTGTGCTGAAAATCAATTTGTGAGGTTTGCTTGTGTTAAAATGTATCAGCAGTGCACCATGCTGGAATGAAAAGAAATGTACATTTATTATTGTAACCAAATTAAATGTATATGTTTTAATATAGGATACTGTGGTAGCAAGGGTTAACCAGCTGGCTTATTTTATGAAAAATAAGGGAAACATAAATGAGTTGTTAAACCACTAAAATGGCACCCACAGTACTGAATAGGCCCAGAGATATTAGGCATCCAAATTCCTGTCTCAACTTCAAAGGTGGTTACTGTGAGAACCTAGAGTCAGGAGACCAGATGAGGTCATTCTGCAAGCCATCTTGGAAATTATATTTTACAATGAGTAATCTCTTAGGAGGGAGTAATCTATTTTGGGGAACCTGACTAGGAAGACTGCTCATGTATTTCATTGCGCCATCTCTGTCAAGTAAGTTATTAAAGAATAGTTCAGTAAGGAAAATATAGTAAAGCTTAGTTTAGATATTGTTTTTCTTTATTAGTCTGAGTCTGTCCACCAATGTTGCTTTCAATATTCCCTGTGATTTAAACTATGTGGTTTACTGTAAATATATATTTAGTATTTTCTTATTATTAAATATATGTAAAACTTTTGTTGTGGCTGAACTTGTACAAAGTACTTAACCTTTGAGAGTGCTTATATTTATTTGGTGACACTGTGTGGACCACTCCAGAAGGCCTAGCCTTCTTGGTCAACTACTACCATTTGTGTTAGTATTAATATTGCACAGTATAATTGGATACCCTTTATCAAGGGCCTTAGAGTAGCTGATTGTGGAGTGTCTGTTGGCAGTGATAACTACTTTATACTCTGGGCAGAAGGTGACACAGCAGGTAAATCTGTGCCAGCCCTTCCCAGGTGTCTGTGTGTGAAAAATCAAATATTTCAGTGTGTGGATGTGTCAGCTACTTGGAAGAAGGACACCAAGCACTGGGCTTACACAAAGGGTGCTGGAGTTCTTGGCTTGGTCACTCACCTGAGGGCCTAACCCTACAGCTGTACCAGTGGGGAGTCTTATTGGAGACCTGGAGTGAGACAGATATAAAGGAATCCAGACCTGGACTGAGTGAGTTCCCTGTGTGCTCTTAAGGGAAACTGTTCTTGATGCAGAGAGGTCTGCATTTGGAAATACTGAGTTTATCTATCTGTATTCTAAGTGCACATTCCTTTCCAGTGTCAGTGGCAAGGATTCAGGCTCCTTGATTACTGTCCCAGCATAGAGATGTCACATATTGGTTGGCAGTGGTGGGACCATCACTCATCACAGTGTTTTATGGTACT
Source organism: Protopterus annectens (assembly GCF_019279795.1). Taxonomy (NCBI): domain Eukaryota; kingdom Metazoa; phylum Chordata; order Ceratodontiformes; family Protopteridae; genus Protopterus; species Protopterus annectens. Next base: position 582,762,604 of record NC_056727.1, on the reverse strand, counting down.
GGGCAGATGTAACCATAGTAATGACTTTGATAACACAGCACTCTGTATATATACTTTTACTCAAAGTCAAGCATGGAGAAATTCATGTGAAAAAAGTTGATACGGAATGAGAACCAACCATTGCCCATAACTCCCACAGAGGCTAGTAATGTGGCCACTTTAGAACAATAATGGTTAAAACGTTCCATTAGAATATAAAGTTAGACTTCTTAAAATCCTCATAAATCCATAGCTTGCTAAGTATCTATGAACCCATTTTGTGATTTTAACCATGGTTTGGCAACCATGTCCTTAATACTTAGGAGCTACAAGTAAATGTCCCAATAAACAGCACAGTGGTGCAGTGGTAGCACTGTTGCCTCACAGTCAAAGGTGCCTTTGTTTGTTTCTTAGCAGGGATGACTTCTGTGTGGAATCTGCATGTTCTCCTTGCGTTTGTGTGGATTTCCTCCCACAATTGAAAGACATGCATCTGGAGTGTTTCTCCTTGGCTGAAAATTGCCTTTGTTCCAAGTCAGACTTTCCTGGTAAACAGATGTAAGATAACTTTATTCTGTGCACCTTTTGGTTATTCATGCAGAAAATAAGGACTGAAACAATTCCATTGGAATGTAAGACAAGGCTTCTAAAGATTTTAATAAATCAATAGCCTAGTAAGTACTTATGAACCTATGAACCTATGAACCTGAGAATTAAACACTAGGTGGTAATGGAAAAATGAACTAGAGCCAGTGTGTCATTTCAAGTAAAGAAATTAGAAATAGGAATGAACTAAATCAGAGACACAGTTGTCAAAAAGTACTAGATTTAAGGTAAAATGAGAAATGAGGAGGATTTCAAAGCAAGAGCTAAGGTAGGCACAGCTGTTACACTCCAGTTTAGAAAACGTGAGGGAGATAGTTAGGATGTCTCTTAGTTCTCAAGATGAAAATGAGAATATCCCCTGGATTCACAAAGCTCCATGCAAGAATAAGACTATTCTTGCACGGAGTGGTTCATGTCTGTTTAGAACAGCAGCACACATTGCATATGCATGAAGGCATGCTGCTGTTTAATCTACATGAACACGAACCATGAATGAGTGCAACGGGTGTGTCTGAGTAGTGCACGGACACTAAACACGGCCCCTGCACTCAGAAAGTATGGTACTTTCTAAGCCAAACTGGCATAATATTACAGCTTTGCTCTAATATTACAGCTTTGCTCTAATATTATGCTGATATTTCAGTGTCCGTGGACACTGAAATGAAAAAATTATCATTTCAGTGTCTTTGGACACTGAAATAAAAACAGCAATAAGAAAGCAATGCAGGGAGTGTGTTATAGGTTCTGTGACACACCCCCCGGATTGCTAAAGTGCCGTACGACACTTTTGTAACCTGCTAAAGCAGGAAATGTGTGCAAATGCAGACATACAGGGGAATAAGTCTCCCAAACTTGACAAAGCATAAACATAGCCCCACAAACATAGAAAGGTGATAGAGAACAGGTCATGCATTACCAAGAATTATGTAAGGATTGAAGTCTGAAAGCAAATCTATACCAATATCCCCTTACAGCAGTGCATGTTAACAAAGGCACAATGATGGGGGGAATAAATGCTACAGTAGGCTCACACCTGAAAAATTGCCCTCAAACACTTAGAAAGTCGATAGATAACAGGATATGTATTAGCATGAGTCCCTGAAGGATAGAAGCCTGAAAGCCAAATTACTGCCAGTATTTCATGATTGCAGTCCCAAATAGTTGTCAGAACACCACAATACATACCCAAATAACCTAATAATATAATAATAATAATATATAACTATTTTCCACTAGCCTAAGAAATCCTTAAGTGTAGCTACGTGGACGTGCATGTTATGGCCGTCTGCTTAGTATAGCTTAAATATTCCACAGGAGCTAAATGCAAATAGACAGGTAAAATTTCCAAGCTGAGGTAGTGTAGTGATTACAACTGTGGCTATTGCATGTTGGTGTGAATGGCTTGAGTTCCAAAACAAACAACTTACTTTCCAATGTGAAAGTAGTGTTAAAATTAGTTTAGTAAACTTAAATTATGTAGCAATTATTTTGTCAACCAGGGTACTGTAACAGTTCCAAAAGTGAGATGTCAGTGTAGAAAAGATGTGAACCCCCCCATGTAAACACAAGTGTCCCATACAGTATAGTCACACAAGAATATAATGTAATTAAAGCACATAGGGGGATGTCATGGAAGGTAAACATAAAATTATAATGTGTATATAAATATTACTTTATAATATAAAATTATAAGTATAATATGTTTAAATGTGCCTTAATCACTTTATATCCATCAGACCTTGTTCTTTCCAACAACAAAATAGTCAACCCTACCAAGTCTTGAAACTGAGATACAGTCCTCTTCAATCACAGCAAAATGCTGCTACACCATCTAAACTGTGAACAGACGCACTGCTTTACAAACATATCATGCATTCTGTTCATTTAACATTAATGGAGAGAAAAAAAAAACACAGCAGCACCAAGTATCAAACCCATAACCCTGAACATCTGAGTTATAAGCACTAATGTTGCTTTTTCAAACATATGCAATAGAGGCATACAACATTAGGGAGAATCCTTTGTGGAACCATTCATGTGTTCTATATAGACATACATATACACATATACACACATATATATACAGTCATAATATAGATATAAATATATGAAATATAAAGAAAAAATACATACATATATATATATATATATATATATATATATATATATATATATATATATATATATATAAAACATGCGATGCAGTTATACCTCAGAACCATCTCTCTCAACCTGTTAGTGCAAGAAACCTGTACACAGTCTGTAAAAGGGGGGATGGGCCACATATAGGGACATATTTCAAATATTGCTGTTACAAATGAAGACATTTGCCACAGCAACAGCGTGCGTTTCAGCAGACAATTACTGAAGATATGAGGATGAAAACTGAAATATGTCATTATTTACTGACATAAATTCTTGGATCATCACTGTGATTTACCAGACAAATACAAATAGATTGTGGAACTAAACAAAAGTATGGGCCAAACATCCAGACATTCTGTGAATATCCTGGCAGTAGAGAGGTATGCTCAGAATCCCTTAGTATAATGAATCCGGACCAAGCCTGACAATGTGGGAGGACAAAGGCATGAAAAAAGGGACATATCCAAAATACGTCAGTAGATAAGCTGAGAAAGTTGATGTGGTAACACTATATGTCCTAACATATATTGACTGAGATATCACAATTCCAGGACTCAGTTGCTTCTCATCAGTTAGTGACCACAATCCCCACATCATCCGACCGATGTGTCAGGAATACACAACAGTTATGCGGACCAGACCAAAGATATCAGCCAGACAACTGGACATCCTACAAATATGTGGACATAACACAACAGTAAGGAAACTACACTGAGCTACCGAGCAATGGCCAAACTACAATCAGGCTGACATAACACTACCCAAGTCCAGCTCTGGGGCTGTATACATGCATTAGCAAATATAACAGGTACTACAGGGATGTAACACTTGTGGAAAACAGACACTGATGTGAAAGTGCATACCCCCAAAAAATTGCACCACAGTCACAATGACATACCAGTAAGCAAACTGAACACTACAGTATAATGACTGTGTGAGCAACAAAATTCCATTTGCCATTCACACATTACCCCTACATATACTGCCCCAATTCACAGTGTAGTGGGAATCATGAGGTATTACAGGACATGTCACGGTCTTTATGTACTAACATATACAGGCGATAAGGAACCAGAAACTGGAGCAACATGCACAGTCAGATAGAAAAGGCCCATGACACTCACATGTACCCCCTCCCTACACAGCCCAAATAACATGTACACACTACACTGCTACACAATCCTGACAGTCTTTTAACAATGGGCAGACATACACAGACCTCTGAAATGTACAGTTTCCTACAGAATATATAGGCACAGGACTCATATCTATGACTGCTTCCTTGTTACATGTCTGGGGGTCTATGACATCACTAGGATAGTAGCAGGAATGAATACAATAAATAATGATACTACATACCTCTGAACCTGTGCATGACATCTGGACAAAGCCTGACATAATTAGGGGACAGAGGCCCAAACACAAGGGTATATTGGACATATTGCTGTTATAAATGTAGACAGTTGCTGGTGTTACCAGGTTTGTTGTAACATATCTTTTCTGAGGAATATGAAGTCAGTAACACTAATGGATGTCAGCATTTACTGACTGCTTTCCCCAGAGTATCCTACCAATTAGCCAAGGACAACAACTGTCTGGGGAACAGACCAAATATATGAGCCATGCATCTGGACAATGTCTAGGCCTCAGGACAGTATAGAGGCATGACCGCAGTGATGTAACAGAATAGAAATCCCCTGACAGCTGCCAAACATGTCATCCAGCACCTTATGAAGTGCAGTAAGACCAACATGACACTCCCCCCATATCACCTCTGGCCAATTACCCATGTATATTCAAATATAGCATGCACTACAGGGATGGAACTGCAGTGAAAAGCAGAGAGTGGTGCAAAAATGTCCACCCAAAAACATTTGCACCACAGTCACCTCAACATACCAGTATCCAAAATGAACTTGAGTAGAACGACTGTCTGAACAAACATAACCTGATTGCCAGTCACACGCTACACCAACATATACTGGCCCAATCCATAGTGTACTGGGAATCCTGATGTGTTACAGGGCATTTCACAGTCAGGCTCTACAAGCATACAGACATGACAGACCACCAGCAGCTGTAGCAGCATGTAGAGTCAGATAGGTAAAGGATGTAAGGCACTCACATCTGCTACTCTCCCTACCCAGCCCAACAAACATCTACACACAATACTGCTACACAATCTTGGCAGTCTGTTCACAATGGCCAGACAGACATAGCTGTCATATGTACAGATTTCCACATGATTACCATGTTGTTCATAGGTTCATAGGTTCATAGGTAGGTACTATGCTATTGGCCCTAGGGCCTATATAAGCCTAGCCAAAAGGTACCCTGGCTTTCGCCACCCAAGACAATTATTTTCCTGTGCCACTGTTGAGCAGAGCCACAGAAGTGATCCCCAGGGTGAAGTTCCTATCTCCCATCCAATCATCAAGATTTTTCTTGAAGAGTGCTAATGAGGAGCTTTGTTTGATATAGATAGGTAGTTTGTTCCAGGGTATGGAAAGTCTCTGGGACAGGAATCTATCCCTCCAGCATGTTCTGTTTATTGTGGTTACAAGGTTTAGGTCCCTAGAGTGTGTAGCTCGGAGGGATTGGGATTTCTTTAAGTGGAGCATGTCCAAAAGCTTGGGGTTTGACATAGCTTTGTGTGTTAGGCAGAGATTGCCTCTGAGTAGGTGATATGCGACAGAGTAAAGCAACAGTTTTTTGAGATGGTCTGCATAGGGCATCTGTTTGAGGCCAGTGATCCTCTTTGTGAGGTATTTCTGCGACCTTTCCAGTTGTTGTAGATGTCTTGTGAGGTACATACCAAAAGGGGCAGTGTACCCTATAATGGGTCTAATGAGTGACAAGTACAAGGGAACAATGACCTCTTTTTTCCTGGAAGAGAAACCTTTTGTGATGAGGTGTGCCATGTAGAAGGATTTCCTGACTACTGTGGTGATGTGATTATCAAAGGAGAGACTACTGTCCACCTGTGTCCCAAGGTCTCTTATTACACTTTCGGTGTTAAGTAGATTACCGTCTATGTGATAGTTCATGGGTACAGTGTTTTTACCAAAAGGGATGGGCAGCACAGTGGTGCAGCGGTAAATGCTGTCACCTCACAGCAAGAGGTTCTCTGGTTCAATTCTCAGCTTGGGTGCCTTCTGTGTGGAGTTTGCATGTTCTCCCTGCATTTGCGTGGGTTTCCTCTGGGTACTCTGGTTTCCTCCCACATTCTAAAAACATGCTTCTGGAACATTTCTCCCCAGGCCTCCACTGAAAACAGGATCTGTGGAACCTAGTCGGACTTTCCCGGTCAACAAATGTTAAATAAAAAAAAATGACAATGCACTTTTTGGCATTGAGCTTGAGGCCATGGCTTTGACACCAGGCATCTGTCTCAGCGAGGCCCTTTTGTAGGATGTCCACATCTTTTGGAGTTTTGATTATGGCTCCTAGTTTGCAGTCATCTGTGAACTTCATTAGCCAAAGACCTTCTGTGTTAGCCTGTACTTCAGAGAAGTAGATACCAAACAGGTGAGGACCCAAGACTGAACCCTGTGGTACTCCACTTGTCACTGGTCTGAAGTTGGATTTGGAGTCTGCTACTTTCACAGTGTGGGTTCTGTCAGTGAGCCAGCTGACAACCCATCTTGTGAGATAGGGATTTATACCTAGTTTAGTGAGTTTATCTATAATTCCAGAGTGGGGGATAATGTCAAAAGCCTTGGCGAGATCTATATAGGCTGTGTGAACCACCTTACCCTCATCTACGGCTTTGGTGACCACTTCAAAGAAGTCTATCAAGTTTAGGAGACATGATCTTTCTTTTACAAACCTGAAGTAGGTCGGGTCCAGAGTTTGGAGATTACCAGTGTCATTGTTTATAAGTTCCATGATGATACGTTCCATAGCCTAGCAGACCAAGCTCGTCAGGCTAATGGGGAGGTAGTTTCCAGGGGTCTGTGGTGGCTCCCCCTTTGTGGAGTGGGATAACTGTTGTTGTGTGCCATTCAGTGGGCACATAGCCTGAGGTGAGGCTATGACTGAACATGTTACTTTGGTAGGGCGCCAGTTCATTCTGTAGTTCATGTAGAACGCAGCCTGGGATGTTTTCAGGTCCCATGGATGCTGCGTTCTTGGCTTTGGAGAGTGTGTTTTTTACCTGTGCAGCCATGATTACAGAAACTTTGCATTCTTATGGTATAGAGATGGGGCCTTTAGGGGATGAGAGGGAGGTAAAGTTAGCACTGAATCTATGTGCCAGGATGTTGGCAATATCAGTTTGTTCTGTATATTTAGTGTCATTGTGCTGTAACTCAGAGCAGATCTGAGTGTTGCCACTGAAATTCTTGACATAGCTATAGAATGCATTGTGGTTGTCTTTAAAGTCAGTGGCGATTTTGTTTTCGTAACTAGCTTTGGAGGATTTTATGAGGGATCTCAGCTTCTTACTAAGGCTGACCAGGGAGGTCCTCCAATCATGGGGTTTTACTCTTTTTTGCAACAGTGGAACCATAATCCTGGCCACCACTGCATAACATGGCCAGGAGTCTGCAAGGTCATTGGCATGATAACTGGAGTGCAGTTGGTAATTAATGATATACCATACCTCTGCACCTTGTAGTGCAGGACATCTGGACAACACATGATGTACTTGTGGGACAGGGGGCTGAAAAGAGGGACATATCACACATAATAGTGTTACAAACTGAAACAGTAGTTGGTGTTACATGTGTTGTAACATAATATCCCTGAAGGCTATGATGTCTGGAACACCAATGGATGTCAACAGTTACTGACTACAATCCTCACATTATCCTACCAACCCCACAAAAACAGACATTGTTCAAGGAACAGACCAAGCATAGCAAACAAACATCTCGTCAGTTTGTGGACAACATGTCAGTTGAGAGGTATGTCAGAGGCATGTCACTGTCGGATGCCAAGTCACTCAGTAAATGCATGTCCAGATGAACCCTGTCAATCCAGCAACCCTCTATGTGTATAACAGGACTAATGCTATACAATCTGTACCCAATTTTGGAGCTTTGTCCCCCATGTTGTTGGCCTTGCTCGACATGTCCTGTTCTGTGAGGTATTTCCACCTATGTCTGTGAAGCTGTAGCCCCCACACCTTCATAATGTTCCCTGCACAGGCAAGGAAAATGGTCAAGGCCCACATGAAGGGTGTCCCATATGTTAAAACTAGCAGCAGTGTCCAGGCCAACACCACAATACTATGTGGGCACCTACATAGCTTTATGCCCTCAGCAATACCCGACAGGGCAACTTCAACCCCCTCAAGGTAGATTGAACACCTATGGTGGACAGCAGCAATACACAACTACCATCATAGATGGAAATAATTGCAGGATAGGCCAAGAAGGGACAGGTGCCTCATTGGAAGCCATGTCACCTTGTTCTGTGCAAACAAATAATGTTACAGGTAATGTACCCTAAGGATGCCTTTGTGTGCAAACTGGAGACATCCATCAAGGCCAATCACTAGGCCTTCCAGTCATGTGTCTGCAATTCCAGAGTCAACACACACATATCTGCTCTGTAGTGGCGGTCAATAATACCACGTACACATATGCCATGGATATAGGCAACCGCCTGCAGACAGGTGAAGTGTAAACATCACCCCCCTGTCCTCCCGTAGGTACACATGTGCATGTACAGCACCTGCCCCCCTCCCCCTGTGATCAGAAAGCAGGTCTGTAATGTCCTCTCAAAGGCAACACATAGAGGTCTCCATAGGTCTGATACCATTCCTGACTGCATCCAACATGAGCATAGGCATGGTCTCTCAGACCCATTCTGCAGTGTAGTCAACCACAGCCTGAGCACCAGTATCTTCCCAGCTGCACAGAGGACAGACAGAAAGTTGACAGAAAACAGGTTATGCATTAGCATTAATGTTCGGTAGGATACAAGTCTGAAACTGAAATGTATGCCATAATGTTATGACATCAGTTCTCAATGACATGGCTGAAAACCTCAATAATCTCCATTTAATATAGTAATATAATATTAATATTCAATAGGCGATAAATAAAAATATATAGCTCAAATCCCCCAACCAAGATAGTGTAATGGTCAGAATCTCAGCTTTGCATGCAGGCATAAATGGTTCAAGTAGTACAACAGGCAATCCAATTTACATGGGAAAGCAGTGTTAAAAGTGCTAAGTTTGTACTAAAATATGTGATAAGTTACTGTTGTCACCCAGGGTAGTGTAGCTGGTATGAAATGGATGTGTGAGTGCATATAACATGAAAATATCTATGTATACATTTGTCTCATACAGTATAGTTACACCCCCTGCTACTGTAATGACAGCACATACAGCCATGTCATGTAATGAAAATCATATACACCTACTAAATGAAGTCATTAGTGTGGTATATTATGAGAATGAACTGTGAGCAATGGTTATCAATGTTCAGCTATGCTTAGCAGGTTTAACAACACATTTCTGTTGTCCTCACCCCTCTCTCTGGGGTTTGAGTGTTCAAATTCCCCTCCAACTTCTGTGCAAATCCACAGCTATTGCTGTATAAGAAATGGACAGCTATGTATCTTCTGTACACCTGTCCTACACATCCAAAGCTATCTTTCATATTGTTCTTCCCTCTGTGTGCCCCTTTTCTACCACTTTCATATCACCCCTTTTCTTTTCTTTTAAAGAATTAGTGCAGGAGTAAATGTGAGTAAAAGAATAAAATTACCAACCCTGCCAGCTCTTGAACCCAGGGCTCTTGACACCACAATCACAGCAATGTACCAGTACACCAATTGAACTATAGAGACTGCTAATGCTTTTTCTAACATATGCTCATTCAAAAGTAAGGAAAAGATTCTGTGGAAGGATTCTGTAGAATCAGTCAGGTTTCATATTTATACATATACACATGTATGTATGTATGGAGATGCATATATATATGGACAAATATAAACATACTATAAATAGTGATATACATATACAATATACACATATACATATTTATTTATTTATTTGCAGTTGCTTAACCAGGTTAGTCCATTGGGCCTAGAAGATCCCATTTTCAATGGAGTCCTGGGGAGAAAAGCTCCAAAAAAAAGCAATAATTACAAACAAAATTGCAAAGTTACAATAGAAGTTTTCGTTTTGTTATAGTAAGTACAAAAGTACTATTAAAAATTGCATTTAAACATACAATCTCTAAAGTAAAAAAATGACAGTGAAAGTTTAGGTTATACTAATTACAAATAAAATATTTCATTTAACAGAGACAATATCTGAGATAAAAAGTATCAGCATTGTAAATCAAGAGTAGTTATTTACACATGGATCAGAACCTGCTAAAATCATGTATGGAGTTGAAGAAGACTAAGATGAAAGATTAAGAGGGGTGGGAGCAGGAGCAATCCCACTGAATATATATATATATATATATATATATATATATATATATATATATATATAGGTCCACTATATAATCTCGAAATACTGAAATCCTGAAATTCAGTATTTTGAAATTACATAGCCGAAAACCCAAGCACAACTCACAATTCCAAAATCACAAAACTGTGAAATTCAAAATACCGAAACTGTGCTATGCATACAGTACACACGGGTCTATATCATAACATCGAAGTCTTATAACTTCAAATGTTATAATATCGACCCTAGTAGAGTGAAACACCAGAATACCGAACAGTCAGAATAGCAAATTTTTCCCACTGGGAAAAAAATTTGCTGTTCCGACAAACATACACACAACACAAGCACACCAAAATAAATAAACCACACACACACACACACACACACACACACACACACACACACACACACACACACACACACACACACACACACACACACTTCACAAAACCCTACACTAAACCATACATACTAGCTATCCACTTACCTTAACCCAACCCTAACCCTAAGGTCCATCACTATCGCACACTCACCTTACCCACTCCCTAACCCTAACTTACCTACCCCACCCTAACTGTCACATTCACACAATCGCACACTTACCTGACCTACGCCCTAACCCTAACTCACCTAACCCGTGCCCAATTTCACACTCACCTTCGTTCGCACACTTACCGTAACCTTTGCTCCACAGTTGAGGAAATAGCAAAGCTGCAGAAATGGCCCACTGAATACTTTACCTAGGAAAGTATTCGGTGTTCTGCAGCTTTGCTATTTCCAGCGTTCGCTCTACTGGGTTCGATATTATAACATTCAAAGTTGTTAGACTTCGATGTTATAATAGAGACCCGTACACACATAAACACAAAACTCCCCCCACAATCAAATAAATGCCTCTACACTATAAATAAGCAGGGGGGCAAGCCCCCCCATACCCCACCTGTGGGGGGGCTGTGTCCCCAGACCCCCCCACTTATATATTCTAACTCCAAGAATGCACAAACAGAAACACAAACGAAACTCACGCACACACATCTTACCATTCCCTCACACACACACACACATACACACACACACACACACACACACACACACACACACACACACACACACACACACACACACACACACATCACATGCACTTACACACACTAAAGACCCTAACCAACACATTTACACACAAAAACTTACCTAAATTCAACCGATACATCCACACACCGCACCAGGAGAAGCGGAAATTCAACATCTCCGTGCTTCGGGATTTTGAATTTCGCACTTCTTCCAGTTTCGGCTATGTAATTTCAAAATACTGAATTTCGGGATTTCAGTATTTCAAAATTACATAGTGGACCCATATATATATATATATATATATATATATATATATATATATATATATATATATATGCTCATAACATGTAGTGGAGTCATACCTCACAACCATACCTACCAACCCCTTACTGCAAGAAATCTGGCCCAAGGCTGTCCAGATGGGGGGACAATGGGACAAAACTAGGGACATATTTCAAATATCGTTCTTATAAATATAGAATGTTGCCAGAGTGACAGGGTTTGTTTCAGCATACATGTTCTGAAGGATGTGAGTTCTGAAACTGAAATGTATGCCATCATTTACTATCAGAAATCTTCAGATCCTCACAGTGATTTACCAGGGATATAAAAATAATGCTTCTGTGGAACAGACCAGAAATATGAGCAATAAACCTGGACATACTGCAACGATCCAGACAGTCCTGAGCTAGGCTCAGAACCCCTTAGTGCAATGAACCTGGGCCAGACCTGACAAAGTGGGGGGGGAAGCCATTGAAATAGGGACATATCAGAAATTCTGGAGTAGATAAGCTGACACAGTTGCTGCAGTAACACCCTCATGTATGTCCTAACATATAATGACTGAAATATCACAAGTCCAACACTCAATTACTTCCCAGTAGTTAGTGACTGAAATCCTCACATCAGCCCACTGCTGTGTCAGAAATGCACAACACTTATGGGGACCAGGCAACACTATGTCCTACAAATATCTGGACATAACATCACATTAGGGAAACTATACTCAGCTGCAAAGCATGTCACCAAGCACTGTTCAAACTACAGTTAGACTGACACAACACTAATCCAAATCTGCTAGGGGGAATTACACATGTATTGGTAAATATATCAGGTACTACAAAGATGTCACAGCACTGAAAAACAGACACCAGTGAGAAAGTGCATACCCACAGCCAATTCAACCACAGTCACAGTGACATACCAGTAATCCAAAGGAACAGTACAGTATAAGGACTGTGTGAGCAAAAACATCTCAACATGTTTTCCACTCACGCACTATCCCACATATACTGGCCCAATTCACAGTGTAGTATGATGTCTGACTGTAATATGGGACATGTCTTAGTTTGCCCCTACAAACATATACAGCTGACATAACACCAGAAACAGGAGCAGAATGCACAGGCGGATAGAAAAGGAGCCATAACGCATACATCTACGCCCCTCCCTACACAGGCCAAATAACATTGACACAATACACTGCTACACAATCCTGATGGTCTGTCAACAATTGCCAGAAATACACAGACCTCTCAGTTGTACAGAGTCCCACAGAATGTTCAGGCTTTCCCCTCATATATAAGGCCTCTTCCATATAACATCTCTGGCAGTCTGACACATCACTGGGATAATGTCAGGAATGTAGGCACTAAATAATCATATACCATACCTATCAGTCTCTTACTGCATGACATCTGGACAAAGCCTGACATAATTGTGGGACAGAGGCCTAAAAACAGGGGTATATTTGAACTATTGCTGTTATAAACTGAAAATCTTTCTGTTGTAACAGGATTAGTTGTAACATATATTTTTGAGGGATATGAGGTCAGAAACACAAATGGATGTTAGCAGTTACTGACTGCAATCCCCAGAGTATGCTACTGATTTTCCAAAGACAAAAAATGTCTGAGGAACACACCAAACATATGAGTCCAAATTCTGGCCATTCTGTGGATAGCTCTACAGGTGAGAGTTATGTCAAACAAATAACACTGTCAGAGTTAAAATCACACAGGAACTCCATGTCCACACAAACCCTCTTAGACTAGCATTAATCTAAATGTATAACAGCAATACTCACATTCTGCCCCTATGTCTGGAACATTCTACCCCATTCTGTTGGCTTGTATCCACAGTTTTGGTTGTAAGAGGTATTTCCAAATACTCTATGTGATGCTGTTGTTCACACATCTCCACGAAGGCCTCCTCACTGGCAAGGAAAATGGCCAACCCTCACACGATGTACTCAATGATAGGAGTGTGTTGCCACGCCATTGGCTATATGAGTAACAACACAGCTGTTCTGCATGCAATTATCAAGTGGGGGACACCAACTGGTGCACAGGCCATCAGCTTCTCATGAGCCTACAAAAGGCAAGCAGGTGCCTATGCAAAACAAATGTACACACACATTAACCTCCATGGTTTCCATCAACTAGTTAATAACCCCTCTCACTACAATAACAATACTAACAGCTCTACCTTAGACTGGATTTTTCCCTCTGATCCTACACTACACTATACCACAACCCTTGCACCCTACCCAACTCTCTAAGTGACCACCTCCCTACCAAGGTTATCAGGGGTCTATATTATAACATCGAAGTCTAACAACTTTGAATGTTATAATATCGAACCCAGTAGAGCGAATGCTGGAAATAGCAAAGCTGTAGAACACCGAATACTTTCCTAGGGAAAGTATTCAGTGGTCCATTTCTGCAGATTCACTATTTCCTCAACTGTGGAGTGAAGGTTATGGACCGGGTTAAGGTAAGTGTGCGAATGAAGGTCAGTGTGCGATTGGATGCAGGTTAGGTGAGTTAGGGTTAGGGCCTGGGTCAGGTAAGTGTGCAATTGTGTGGACGTGAGAGTTAGGGTGGGGTAGGTGAGTTAGGGTTAGGGAGCGGGTAAGGTGAATGTGCAATAGTGACGGACCTTAGGGTTAGGGTTGGGTTAAGGTAAGTGGATAGCTAGTGGTATATGTATGGTTTAGTGTAGGGTTTTGTGAAGTGTGTGTGCATGTGTGTATTATTTATTTTGTAGTGCTTGTGTTGTGTGTATGTTTGTCGGAACAGCAAATTTTTTCCCTGGGAAAAAATTTGTTATTCTGACTGTTCGGTATTCTGGTGTGTTGCTGTACTGGGATCGATATTATAACATTTGAAGTTATAAGACTTTGATGTTATGATATAGGCCCGGTTCTCAGACATTTGCCCCAAATACTCAAATCCCACACCTACATAGAATGTATAAACCTCTCTCACTTCAATGCCAATACCTATAATGACAGCCTAGCTTCTATTGACTGGTATCTCCTTAAATACCTTCCCCTCAATGATACAGTCCTTCATTTCAGTAGCACTTTCCTGAGCATCCTTAACTCCTCAGCTCCTCTAAGAAAATTAGGGTTAAATCTAACTACTCTGCTTGGTTCTCTAAAGATACCCTGTCCCTTATGAATCTAAGGGACTAATATTGGAAACAATGGCTCCAAACTAAATCCACATCACTCCTCCAAAAATATAAAGAATTGCGTAACTTGTCTAAAAAAAAATAAATAAGGACAAAAAGAAATACTACTACAACACCTAGTTCACTTATAACTCAAACCCGAAAAGGTTCTGGCACTCAATCAACAAAATACTACACCCAGGTAATCCTACCAGCCCAACCCCTACCCAAATAGTACTCCCCAGGAAACCACCACACTACTTAACAGTCATTTCATTGAATCCATCCAAAATCTTACCCAAATTTTTCCAGTAGTCAACTCCCCTCATATCATGCAAAAAACTATCTTACAAACCCCTTTCTCTCTGCAACCTGTTCCCACCACCTACATAAAAATCCCTCCTTCTTAAATTAAAACCTTGCTCTCCTTCAACCGACAACCTCCCTCCCCTCTTCCTGAAAATGGCAGCACACTCTATAGCTATCCTGTCTCCATATTAATTAACTGTTCCATACAAGAATACACAGTCCCCGACACTTGGAAAACTTCTTACACAATTCCATTACACAAATGAGGTAACTCCACTGATCCTTCCAATTATAGACCTATATCAATTCTCTGTCCACTCTCCAAAATATTAGAAAAATGCATACACAAACATCTTCTTAAATACCTAATTAATGGCAATCTCCTCACCCCCCACACAGTATGGTTTTAGACCCAATCACAACACCTCCACTGCCCTGCTCTCCTTCACACATACTGTTGCAGAAGCCATGGACAACAACCACCTTGTATCCTGCCTCTTTCTTGACCTCAGCAAAGCTTTTGATACTGTGTCCCATTCTAAACACATTGCCAAACTAACTTACCTTAACCTCCCTGCCCCCTAATATTCACTGGTTCTCTAGCTATCTCACTAACAGAAACCAGTCTGTTAGGTGGCACTCTGCCTGTTCCCCTTTTCTTCCTGTCCAAACAGGTGTCCCCCAAGGCTCAGTCCTCGGGCCACTCCTTTTCAACATCTTCACCAATAGTTTACACTCCTCTTTCACTTCCTCTACTATTATTCAATATGCTGATGACTCTATAATCATCACTATCTTTGACAACATCCCTAACTTTCATTCCTTAACACAACAGTCTATTTCTTCTGTCGAACACTGGTTAACCAATCACAAACTCTTACTTAACCCCAAAAATACTAAGCTCCTAGTTTTCCTCCCCAAACCCCTCTCCCACCACAAATCCACTTTTACTATTCTCTCTCTCAACCAAACCCCAGTCACTCCATATCCCAACACTAAACTACTTGGAACAATAATTGATGACCAATTAAAATTTGACATTCATATACAACAGAGTTTAAAAAAAAACAACCAAAAACTCGGTCTTCTGTACCAAAACAAAAAAATTCTAGCCCTTAGAACTAGATTAGTGCTTGCTCAAGCCTTTCTCCTTCCTTCCCTTCTGTATGCCTCCCCTATCCTTACTCATGTTCAGACATCCCTCCTGTCCAAACTGGAACAAGCTTGTAACAACATAGCCAGATTCACCACAAACCTATCATGCAGATCTTATCATTGTCTTGCCCTAAACCAACTCCAATGGCAAGAATTCCCTCAGCTCCTTCTCTTCTCTCAGCTACAGCTTACTCACTTCCTACTAAACAGACCCTCAGCCTGTCCATCACTCTCTTTATTTGTATCTCAGTATACTGCAGCTCACCCACTTTGCAGCTTTGACGAGAACCTACTTGGTGTTTACAAACCTCACAAAAACATAGGCAAACTCCTTTATAGACACTGTCTCTTTAGCCTGGAACAGACTGGCCATAAACATCCGTAACATCCCTAGCTCCTCCTGCTTCACAGCTGAGGTCAAAAGCCACCTCTTGAACTCTAGAATCTGCTCTTGCCATAATCTTCCATGAACCAAAGTACCTGCCTCATTACATAACTTTCCCTATTAACCTGTCATAGTGTTACACATACAATCTACTTCCCCTTTCAGTAACTTTCAACCTAAACTCTTTTCCTCTCTTAATAACTACTAGTGGTTTGAGGTTGGAAAATGCCTATTATACTAATAGTAAAATACTATTTTTTCAAATCCACAAGGATTCATCTTCATCTGTATCTTAAGTGCAATGTAACTGTAAAAAAATCTAGCTATTCATTATCTTTATGTGTCTGTTTTGTATTTTCTCTACTGTGTGAATATTGTTAATTTCTGTTAATTTTCTGTATTAAGGCAATACTGTAAACACTATTGTAAAATGCTTCTTGTATTTTCTGGAACTTTGTATTAAAGCAATACTGTACACTATTGTAAAATGTTTCTTGTATTTTCTGGAGCTTTTCCCCTCAGGTCTCCACCAAAAATGGGCCAAAAAGCCTCAGCTGGACTAACCTAGTTAACAAATGGCAAATACATAAATAAATAAAATAATAATTAAATATACACCCTACATCCTTGAGAGAGAGAAACAGAGAAAAAAAAAACAAGCAGGACATAACCACCTACACTTGAATAAAACAAACAGGTATGTCAAAAAAGTAAGCATGTAATGGACTGAAGTAGGGGGTATGTAAGAATGAGAAATAGGAACTGTAACATATATGTCTCAGCAAGACTTGCCGTACTGGTATATTGCTGATCAGAACCTATGGCCATAGCATCTGGGTCTGTCTGCAGTGACATAGATCATAGGTCAAGCCCCTGAGTCACCCCAGGAAAGGATGGCTCACGTATGACTACCACTGCAGTGTGTGTTGAACAATACGGACTGCGACAATGCTAGGCCAGCTACTGGGATGTTGTACATATCCATATCTTACTTGTGAATACAACTATGATATACTTGGTTGTCCCAGAAATGTGAGAGACTTATACATGGTATTTGCATAGTAAAGTACTGTTGCACATGTGTGTGTTGGACTGCATGTGATATACAGAGCTCATACCATTAAACTATTCAGTGTTATGCACACTGATCATATGTGTTCCTCATATTTGTAGTCCTTTACTCATACAGTTTTGTTATGTCTGGTAAATCACTGGCAAATCTGTGAAGACTGACATTACAACATCTCCTTCTTTTTCCTTTGGCTGTTCCCATTAGGAGTCGCCAGAGTGGATCATCTGCTGCCATTTCTGCCTGTCCCCTCCATTCTGCTCTGTCACACCAACCACCTGCATGCCCTCTCTCATCACATCCAGGAACCTTATCTGAGGCCTTCCTCTTTTCCTCTTACCTGGCAGCATCATCCTTGCCATACTTTTCCCTATATACTCAGCATTCCTCTGCAGCATAAGTCCAAACTAATGTAATCTTGCCTCTCTGGCTTTGCCTCAAACATGGGCTGACCCTATCATATACACATTGCTAATCCTGTACACCCTCTTCATAACCAGTGCAAATCCTAACATCAGTAACTCTGTCACATCCAACTCTGACTCCTGCCTTTTTGTCAGTGACACTGTCTCCAACCTATATAACATAGCTGGCTTCACTACCCTGTTGTAGACCTTCCCTTTTACTTTTACTTGTACTCGTCTATCACAAATTAGCACTGACACTCTTCTCCATCCTCTCCATCTTGCCTGTACTTTCTTCTTCATCTGTCCTCCAGTCTTCATTACTCTATATAGATCCCAATCATTTATACTCATCCACCTTTGCCAACTCTACTCCCTGCATCCTCAACATTCCACTACCCTCCCTCTCATTCACACACAGATATTCTGTCTTAGTCCTGCTGACCTTCATTCCTCTACTCTCTGGGGCATATCTCCACCTCTACAGGGTATCATACATCTGTACCCTACTCTCAATACAGATCACAATGTCATCTGCAAAGATTATAGTCAACGGGGACTCCTGTATGATCTTGTTTGTCAACCTGTCCATCACCATTGCAAATAAGAAAGAGCTCACAGCTGATCTCTGATGTCATCCCACCTCCACCTTAAACACATCTGTCACTTCCGCTGCAGACCTCTCTGCTGTTATACTACCCTTATACATATATCTGCCACTCAAGACTTCATCATACAATACTACAACTCTCGTCTAGGCACCCTGTCATATGCTTTCTCTACGTCCAGTAAGACACAAATCAACTCCTGACCTCTGTACTACTCCATCAACACTCTTAGAGCAAACATTGCATCTGTAGTGCTCTTACCTGGCATGACAGCATATTACTGACCACTTCTCACCACCGCCCTGCTTAACCTAGCTTCCACTACTCTTTCCCATGACTTCATGCTGTGACTGAGTAATGTTATCCCTCTGTAGTTAGTACAGCTCTGCACATCAACCTTTGTTCTTCAAATGGTACACAAACACTTTCTGTCCACTCCACATGCAACCTCTCACTTTCCAAGATATCATTAAACAATCTGATTAAAACACCACTGCCATTCCTCCTAAACACCTCCATGCTACCACAGGTATGTCATGTGGACCAACAGGCTTTCCAGTATTCATCCTCTTCATAGCTATCCTTACTTCTTCCTTGGTAAGCCATTGCACTTCCTGATTCACCATACCCACATCATCCAACCATCTCTCTCATTCACTTCATTCATCAGCCTCTCAAAGTACTCTGTCCATCTGCTCAACATACTCTCCTCACTTGTGATTACGTTTCCCTCATTATCCTTTATCACCCTTATCTGCTGCACATCTTTCCTAGCTCAGTCCCTCTGTCTAGCCAACTGGCACAAGTCCTTTCATCACTCCTTAGTGTCCAACCTGTCATACAAGTTGTCATATGCTTCATCCTTAGCCTTTGCCACCTCTCTCTTTGCCATGCACCTCATCTCCTTTAATTCCTGTCTGCTTTCCTCATCTCTCCGACAGTCCCACTCCTTCATCCCCAACCTCTTTCTCTGTATACTGTCCTGTACTTCCTCAGTCCACCACCAGTTGTCCTTGTACTCTTTCCTCCATCCACATGTCACACCAAGCACCTTTCTAGCCATCTCCCTTACTAGCTCTGCTGTACTTATCCAGATATTTGGTAAATCGTCACTGCCACCCAGTGCCTGTCTTAACTCTTCCCTGAGCTCCACCTCACAATCACCCTTTTCCAGTTCCCACCATTTGATCCTTGGTGCTGCCCTCACACTCGTCCCCTTCTTGATAAGCAATGTCATCTTATAGACCAACAGTCTCTGCTGCCTAACTACACTGTCCCTTGTCACCACTTTCCAGTCTCTAATCTCCTTCAAACTGGCCCTTATACATTGGATATATTCCATCTGTGTGCAGCTCCCTCCACTCTTGTATGTCACCCTATGCTCCTCCCTCTTGTTATAGTATGTATTCACCACAGCCATGTCCATTCTTTTTGCAAAATCCACAACCATCTCATCATCTGCATTCCTTTGATTAACACCATACATATCCATCTCTTCCTCATCCCCTCTGTTTCCTTCACCAACATGGCCATTGAAATCTGCTGCAGTCACCACTCTCTCACCCTTGGGTACAGTCATCACCATGTCATCCAACTGACTTCACATTTCTCTTTCTCATCCATCGCACAAGTAACTTGTGTAGCATATGCACTAACAATATTCATCATTACACCATCCATTTCCAGATTCATAAACATCATTCTATCAGACACTCATGTCATCCTCCAAAAACACCCTTGACATACTGTTCCATCAGGATAACGCCTACCCCCTTTCCCCTTCCATCCACACCCTGATAGCACAGTTGTGACGCCTCAAATAAACCTAGCCATACTCCCCTTCCATCCTGTCTCTTGCACACACAATATATCCACCTTCCTCTGGCCATCATATCAGCTAACTCTGTCCCTATACCAATCATACTGCCAACATTAAAAGGTCTTACCCTCACTACCACACTCCTAGCCTTTCTCCTCTCTTCCTGCCATATAAGTGTTGAACATCATCCAGGGTATGTCTGTCAATGCAAAGGCTACTGTGCTCTTGAATGACTCAAGTGTGTTACAGTAATATTAAGACAGTGTCACTAATTTTGTCCCATTGCCCCATGTATGTGTGGAGTCCTACAGATGTCCTGCTCTAATGGGTTGAGCAGGATGACTGGGCAGCAAGAGTGTGAATACAGTGTAACATACTGACATAGACCAGGAAGGTATATCAGGTATTACCTGTGCACATGTCAGTATGAGTAGGTGTATCTGGCAGCCTCATAACAACAGACACAGGATGCCAAATGTCACTTAAATAAGCTGTACGTGTTGTACATGTGTGTAATCTTTGTTACTGTGCATCCAACAGAGTGACATTTCTACAGCTACTGGTTGTTGCATTGCCCTGACACAGCCATGGATACTACAATAAGCATGATTATCTGTTTGAAAATGGAGAGGTGCCCAACTGTCTTATGACTGTGTCCATGCCTACTACAAACAGCTATATGAACATCAACATAGCTGTATGGCTCAGCAATACCTTACTTGTAAAACCTGCCTCCACCAAAGTAAAGTAATCCCCTTTTCTGGACAGCAGCAATACACAAACCACAGACTTGGTCCCTATATTGGCTGTACATGGCAATTTAGGAGCTGGCACCAACTTGGCATCAAGTCAGCCTTTGTCTGATCAAGCATATAAGGTCACAGGTGGAGTACTGTAAGACTGATGATGAGTACAAATTGGACACATCCAGCAAGAACAATCACAAGGTCACCTTCACATATGTGTCTGCAATCTCAGAGGCAACAAACCAACCCACCCTGTAATGATGGTCAGTCAGACCACATAAACACACAACATAGCTATAGCCAACCTGCTGCAGATAGGTTTAGGACAAACATCACCCCCTGGCTCATCATCACTATAGGTGGATATGCACTGCAGCCACACCCCTCCCCTCATCACCAGTGAGCAGGTACATATTTCCTACTGAAAGGCAACAAATATAAGTATCCATGGGACCTGATAACATCCCTATCCACGTCCTACATGAACGCAGGCATGTGCT
Organism: Protopterus annectens; assembly: GCF_019279795.1. NCBI lineage: Eukaryota > Metazoa > Chordata > Ceratodontiformes > Protopteridae > Protopterus > Protopterus annectens. The sequence continues at coordinate 582,740,932 of NC_056727.1, read as the reverse complement.
CCCAGCTCCATTACACACTGTAGTCACACCAAGCCTTGGCACCATCCACACCCCATCTGTATGGAAGATGGCCAATGTCATCCCTCTACACAGACATGAATGAAGAGTGCAGGATTATGAAATTGACAAGCCCTCATTGGGAGGATATGACACATCAGGACCAGCAGTGCAATGCAAGCAAATACAGTGCTGATAGATTACAGGGGTATGTTGTGGTTGTGAGTGGTGGCTACTGATATTCAATGGAGCTGTGCAGGTTCTGTAATACTGTGGCCAAATGTATGAGGTTCTGTGATGTGTTTCCCTTTTTATATCTTCCAGGTGCAATGTCAGCAAAGATCTACTTTCTCAGCAGCTGAGACAAATATAATCATAGAAGCCATACTACAGGACCATGCCATAATCTCAGAAAAGGAACACAAACCAAGTAGCTGAACACGCCATGCCATAATGTTTGGCTGGAGCCAGCAACATTTACAACCGCGCCCACAGGGTAAATGATTTCAACCTGCATGCACGTTTTTTTTATTTTATTTAACATTTGTTGACCGTGAATGTCCGACTAGGTTCCACAGAGCCTGTTTTCAGTGGTGGCCCGGGGAGAAATGCTCCAGATGCATGTTTTTGGAATGTGGGAAGAAACCGGAGTACCCAGAGGAAACCCACGCGAACACAGGGAGAACATGCAAACTCCACACAGAAGGCACCCCAGCCGAGAATCGAACCGGAGAACCTCTTGCTGTGAGGCGACAACGTTAACTGCTGCACCACTGTGCCGCCCAAATATATATATATATATATATATATATATATATATATATATATATATATATATATATATATATATATATATATATATATATATATATATATATATACGCAAACTGAGACCATGATATGTCAGTCCACACCTTTTCCAACCTGTAATGTGACCTATGTTGGGTACCAAATATGGAGTATACAAACCTTTCAATAAGCTGGATGCATATGTGTGCACACCCTTCAAATAATATTTTATTGCAGCAGCTTGTGATCCACTGACAGCATTCAGTCTGCTTGGGTACTCTCCTGCCATCAAGTAAAGGCACTCTGAGTAACACCAAATAACAGTCTGCTGCCTAAGTAGGATGTTCATGACATTTGCTTAGTGGCCTGCAACAGCAATAGCCATGGCTTGCAGACAGCTTACAAAGCAGCAACGGGATCACATATTTGAAAGTTATCAGTCAAGAGTAGGGTATAACAACATTACTACAGCATTGCATAGACCATGGAACACAGTGGAGACAGTTGTCAAAAGGTGGATTAAATATGGACAAAAATGCTGTTGAAAAGAACCTGACATCCCTCCAAAAATGATGACAAGACATGTCAAAACCTGGTCAGGGAGGCTGCCAGGAGACATACAGCAACACTGAGGGAGTTGCAAGAATCTCTTGCAAGTACTGGTTTGTGTACTACATGTGAGAACACTCTCCCGTATTCTGCATACGTCTGGCCTATGGGGTATAGTCAGAAGATGGAAGTGTTTCCCCACGCCAAAAAACATTCAGGAGTGGATACAATTTGCAATACAGCACATTAAGTCTCCCAAAGGCATGTGTGAAAATGTGTGATGGTGCAATGAGACTGTAGATTGACCTCACAGCTACCAAAAGGTATGTGTGGTGCACACGAAACACCCCTCTTAACCTGACCACCAACATCTCCATGGTGAATCACACTGGTGTCAGTGGCCTGCTGTGAGGATGCTGTTCCAAAGCCAGAACTGGGCCTGTAGTCACGGTGGTGGAAATTCTGAACAGTTCCAAATACCACCCACGTTTGGCCCAAATCCATCAGATGTCTGCAAGAACACTGAGAATGGGAAGGGGTGTCAGCCTTCAACATGACAAAGACCCAAAGCATACATCCAAAGCTACCTAAAAAAGGCTCCACCTGAACACACTCATGGTTATGGATTGGACCAGCCAGAGCCTAGACCTACACCAGATAGACAAACCCCAGTGTGACCTGATGAGGGCTGTGCACATGAACTTCCCTTACAATCTGACAGAGTTGAGTGACCTTTGCATGGAAGAGTCGCCAAATACTGCCAAGTCAAGATGTGCCATGCTGCTAGACACCTTCACAAGAAGAGTGAATGCTGTAAGTCACTTACAAGGTGCTTCAAAAAAGCATCATTTTAAGGGTGTGCACACTTATGCAACCACCATATTGTACATATTGCAGTCATATTTTACATGTAACACATTTGTTTATTGATTAGATTGCACATGTCATATGTCACATGAAAGGTGGGTAACATATTTGAATGCATTACTGTGGTGTCATCTCATATATTACAAGAACATGGCATGTTAACAGGGTTGTGTACTCTTATCATATCCACTGTAAGCTTAGAAGGTTGGTGGGCTAACAGGAATTGTGCGACTATACATTTACTGTTGATTTGAAGGTCTGACACTCAAATGTATGTCATTAACCAGTGATGTCACTCCTCAGATCATCCCAGTTATGTATCATAGAAACACAGGGGTTGTGAGAAACAGAGCAAACGTATAAGTCAGACATCTACAAATCCTGCGAGGATCTGTACAGTTGTGAGGTATATTCTGTAGTACTTGCCACTGTGCTATACAGGAGAACAGCAATGATGTGTACATAGGTGCAGTCTGTGCTGGGGAAAGCCGTTACCTACCGCATAATACTAACTTCTTGCAGCAACAACTGCTAATGGCTGTTAAGTACCTCAAAAACAGATTGTATTAATTGTTCACTGATGAATCTCAACTACATTTGTAACCATGTTTAGCATATGTCACCATATTTTAAAATTGTACTAGGTTCTACAGCTGTTTTACATCTGTTTTACATCTGTTTTCTTCTTGTTTTGTGTCCTTAACTGGACTAATGCCTATATTTAAATGCTATGTTTTTTAACTGTATAATGCAAATGATACTTAATGTGGAGCTTTTCTCCCCGGGCCTACACTGAAAATGGACCTGTGTCCGGTCGGACTCTCCCGGTCAACAAATGTAAATAAATAAGTAATACAATAAAAATAAATAAATACTAACACTAATCACGTATCCCAGAGCTCTATATTATTAGTTACATGTAGTAAAACTGTCTGCAATGCATGATATTGTGGGCTGTGTGTCATGCATGCCACAATTTGGGTAATGTGTGGTCCGTGTAACAGATCTGTGCCACCTCACCTGTAAGTAAGTATGTGTGTGTGTGTGTGTGTGTGTGTGTGTGTGTGTGTGTGTGTGTATACCAGCCAACCTCAAAGTGCAGGTATTAGTGTGCAAATGTTGTCTTCCACTCACAGGTGGCGATGGGGTTCGAGGTCCCTCCCGCTTGGAAACTGATATTATTATTTCTGCAGACTCTGACAATGATGATAGGAATGAGGTACAGGTGAGGTTGGCAGGGGCTTATTCTGTGCCATTGGTTGGCATCCCACTCTTGTCCACACCATCCCTGCATACAGTGACAATGCCCACACATACCCTATCACCACTGGCCACAGATGATGTACAGTTGGCAGGTGGTGGCATTGAACAGACTAATGTGGTGACTATGGCAGGTGTAAGTGTAGACACTGACCATAGCCAGAGTGCAGGTGCGGTCCCACACAGGCGGATGGAAAGGAGTGCTCACAGGAGGACCACTGCTCTTCAATATGCTGTCACAAGTGACACAGCAGGCGTCACCAGACGCATGTTTTGGGCTGTCATGGATGCGCAGGCACATAGTGAATGCTACACCAGAAAAATACTCAGGGTGGTAGATACAATACATGACCTTGTTGAGGCAACACGTCAAAATACTGAGGTCATGAATAGACAGTGGGGTGAGACCTTGGCAATCCTTGACCCTGGTATGTCTGTGCTACAGTGTGTGCTGGGAGATGGGCATTGGCCCCATAGACATAGGTCAGTACCAACAACAGCTGAGAGTCTATGGGTCCATGCACCATAACACTCCTGTAGTGGCAGTGACATCAGCACAACTGAAGGGGGGTTGCTGTCCACATCACACCAGAGCAGGCAATGGGCATGTGGTCCTGCCCAGTCCCATCAGAGGCATGGATCCACCAGACAGCAGTCACCATCAGGAAGCAGTACTGCATTTGGCCTTGGGCCTTGTGGTGCCAGTGATACCCCTGGCAGAAGCATTTCCCATGTCCATGGCCAGAAACGGTGAACTGGACACCCTGCCATCTATGGTCCAAAGCTGTCCAAGGTACGCTGTGTAGGGCAGCCACATGGCATGACTGTGTGCATACATACACACAGACATTTGTATTACAGGTAGGTCACCTCCAGACCCACAGCATCTCTGCACAGCCCATCTATTTGATACCTCTCCAAACACACACACACACACACACACACACACACACACACACACACACACACACACACACACACACACATTATGTCAACTGTATGGCCCAGCCTAGGCCTTTGGCAAACCCACAACACACCCTATGCATATGATGATACCTGTTCCACCTCCCTGTCATCCATACCATTGATGCAGGGACATGCTAATATGGATCTGATGCACAGGGTGAATATAGTACAGTGTAGCTATGTAATACTATGTAAGGTGCTGTCTGCTTGCATTTGTTATGAGTACACATGCAGGTGTATGTACCTTATTAGCCAGGATGCATTATTGCTGTTAGTACCACTGACTGAAGTAGTCTGACATGCTGTATTCTGTTTGTGTTGCAGGTGTCTGTGTGTCTGCAGGCTGTGGCCCTGCAGATATTCTCAAGGGGGGAGTATGGCAGAGAGGGAATATACCGACCATGTCATAGGCAAGGTACAGCTTTATATATACATGTACCAGGTGTGTATGCATGGAGCAGTGTGTGAGGGACACAGTTGTCAGACAGTGTGACCTTACATGCATATCCCTTGTCACAGACAGGTAGCCTTCAGACATGTCAGCTCAGTGTTGTATAGTACCACAGGCTCATACATACAGAACAGGTTACTGCAGTACTGTCAGCAGGCCTATCACAAGCATAGCCATTACAATAACTGCAACAGATTCATATGTCAACACCTGTTGGCCCTGCCATTTCTTTCCCATACACTCAACCCTGATGCAGTTGATGAGGGCATGTATGATATTGTGTATGACAGGTTTGTGGTATGTATTATTGAGTTCACCATGTGGAACAGGGAGACAAAATGGTATATCATATGCATACACACAATAAGGACTAACACAGGGGATGTGCACACAGTAACATAAATACAGTTGGCAATAGACAGATTAGTAAACCTACATTCTCACCTTGATGTACTGTACTAATACATGCACATGACATGCCCCACATAAATTATATGCATGGGACATACACTACCTCTTACAACATGTAATGTTCTGAATGCCTTCATGGATGTTGAGATAACTCACCAGAAATAGGATGTGGAGTCATGTATTGCTCCTACAAACCTGGATAAGTCATAGTGTAGCAGATGTTGTATCAGCATGATGTTTCTATCAGGTATGATGCCTGATGCTGACATGTGTGTCACTACACTCACTGTGGCTGATTTGGCAACAACATCACATACATAGGCATTTTTAAGGGGCACAGGCCACATATATATAGGTTGCAAACGTCTGGATATTCCATAGACTTCTGTACCAAGGATTTGTATGGCCTGCACAATGGTTTAGCATGCTGCATGTGAGGCAGATGCCGTTACCACACTATATAAAGTACTGCCATCAGGAGGTGGTAAACAGGCGTGGTTGGTACACAAATCAAAATGGTATCAGCCAAACAGGATATGATCTCTTCACCCAAAGACACATATACACACACACACACACACACACACACACACACACACACACACACACACACACACACACACACACACACACACACACACACACTTGCCAGTATTGAGATTAGAACCCCTACCTATCTAGTTATTTCTACTACAGTGTTTCACAGTTATCAGATATGTCACTGAACTTATATGATTTCACCTACTCCCAAGGTACTTCTAAGGTGAATGACAACCGCAGGCCTAGTAAATTTGGGTGATGGGACGTTTACAGGGTGGTACACAACTCAAAATAGTATAACCCACACAGTATATGATTCTCACACAAGCACACACACACACACACACACACACACACACACACACACACACACACACACACACACACACAGTTGGCAGTAGTTAGATTAGAAACCCTACCTATATAATTATTTCTACTATAGTGTTATGCAGTTATCAGATGCACAACGGAGCTTACATGATTTCATTTAGTCCCCTGAGAGACTTATAAGGTGAATGACATTAGCAATAAAGTAGGGTGATGGGGAGTTTACAGGGTGGTACACAACTCAGATTGGTATAACACACACAGTATATAATTCCCACACAAACACACTTGCCAGTATTTAGATTAGAACCCCTTCCTATCTAGCTATTTGTACTATAGTGTTACACAGTTATCCCATGAACTACAGATCTTACTGGGCTGACAATTGGCCAAAGGTACTGATAACTGTACAGTTGAGGTAAACTGTTACAGGTGCCAGAACGTCTGCCTTCATTTTTTCCCTTAGATATTGCTAGTTCTTTCTCTCCTAAACTTCAGTTAGCCTAATAGCTTTGCACTTCAACAGTTTTTTTATCAATTATTCTAGCACTCCTGAGAGCCATCAGCAGTAGTTGTTCCTCAAGGAATTAGCTTCAGTACTTAGTAGTTATGACCACCCCTCCTGGCATGATTAAAGTGCAGTTCTCTGTGCTTTTGCCCATTAACCTGATGTACTTGGGTATTCTGAGGCACTGTTGCAACTGCCTCACGTACACAGACAACTCTCTCCTCTAAACTCCCAACACTCAGAGTTGTGAGAGATACCCCTATATCACTGAACTGGAAGATATGCATTCTCCAGCGAAGACTGGACTAGCTGGTCAAGAGGAGAAGGGTCAACACCTGCAACACACCACATGGAACACATACCCTTCCAGAACACCCACTATCACAACTATGACATACAAACAATAACCACACACCCCACCTTCACAGAGGGACTCAATAGACATATAAACAAACAGCAGAGACCACCAAGACAGACAACCACTCAACCACCACAACACAGCACAAACCACAGGACACATATCTCACCTACACAGTGTGTCCCTCAACCTAAGCCCCAAAGGCTAACCACCTTGCCTGATACAGTAATCATAGGAGAATCAATAGTGAGGCACACAGATGTCCCACTCACTAGGTTGAACATGGAGGAGGTAACAGTCAGATGTCTATCAGGTGCGAGAATCCAACACATAACACACCCAGTCAGGTCACGCCACAACAACTACAAGTATTACTCTGTCATTGTCCATGTGTGTGTGAATGACCTGAGATGAAAAGAGACATGGTGGAGCTCTCAGATTATGTTGGCCAGGCAGGAATGACAGTAGCCCTGAGCAATATACTACTGTTATCCAGAATGATACCACGGTACAAACAGCAAATGATTGACTACAACAATTGGCTTAAGTGTCTGGTGTGACTCTCATGGGATCCAGTATTTGTCTGCTTGGGATGACATGAATGGCAGACTGCGATGACTTGCCAGAGATGGCCTGCATCTGTCACCCCTGGGTTTCCAGGTACTGGCTAAGTGTCTTGCCATCCCTATAGTGCCTTTTTAGGTGGTGCTCCAAATCAAATTACCACTGTAACAGCCATACATATATGCAATCTGAGGGTCATGCTGCTCAACACTAGACATCTACATCTCGAGATGCAGCCACTTGAAGCACTCCTCAAAATGGAGAACATTGACATTTGTGCTGTAACGGAGACCTGGTTTACAGCAGCAGGCAGCATCCCTGCACTACCAGCCTATAATTCATTCCACACCTGTCAGCCACAAAACATGGACCACAGCTACAAAGGCAGTGGTGTCTCCATATTAATAATGGATATGCGCACATCCAGAGTAGTATCCCAGCATAATGCATCTGAGATACTTCAGGTACAACTGACATTGGGTAATAGTGCAATCCAGGTCATAGCCTGCTATCGGTCCACATCCATGTCCCTAGACTCTCAATCCACATTTTTCAACACCCTGGAATCTATCAAGGTCCAATCCAACACTCTCATACTAGGAGAGTCAAACTACCTCATCATCAACTGGGTAAGCTACTCACGCACCAATACACTGGCCCAAAGCTTTATGGAATTCATCAGTTCCAATAGCCTGGACCGGCTCATTCTGACATCCAGTAGAGGAAGCAACATCCTTGATCTGTGTTGATTATTAACATATGGGACCGTTGCTTGACAACAGTAGTCAATCACTACCTGGTCAGATCCAACATAGAGTAATCACCATGGAAATCCACATGTCACCCACACACCCCGCAAAGGTAACCACCTTGAAAAACTTCTCCAAAGCTGACTTTGGACTCATAAGAACTGAGGTGGCTAACTTCACAGCACCCATGCCAATGGAAAATACCTGCATGACTGCTGAATCATACACAAATGCACTGTACAAACATGTACATCAATGCATGGAACTAGCCATACCCAACAGAACCATGACACTCTCCCCCAAGCACTCAAGGCCAATCTGATGGTCTCCTGCCATTAATAACCTGTACAACAGAAGAAACTGTTGCAGAAAAAGGTGGAGTCCCAACAGTGGTAAAACTCACTTAACCTCAACAACAACTTGAGATCCCTCATGAAATCATCTAAAGCCACCTATGATGGCAGAATTGCAGCAGACAATGACAACAATCACAAATCCTTTGATAGTGATTTCAAGAACCTCCACGCCAATACCAGAAGTGCTCTGAGTTATTGCACAATACCACCTGAAGCAACAGATATTGCCAACATTCTTGCCAACACATTTAGTTCCACCTTTACCCCTCTCTTCCCCTAGGGGAGCAATCAGAATGCCAGAAGAATGCCAGGCACTCAGGATTACTGCCACCCAGGTTACACCTGCATTGTCCATGGGCAAGAATACAGCTTCCATAGGACCCCCAGATTATCCCTGGCTGTGTTCTACATGAACTACAAAGATACCTGGCATCACATTTGTGTGCCATGCTCAGTCACAGCCTCACCTCAGGCTTTGTCCCTCCCAAATGGTGCACTGCTGTAGTCATTCCTCTCCATAAAGGTATGGCAACTACAGACCCTGGGAATTAACAGTCCAAGTAGCCTGACAAGTCTGATATGTACAGCTATGGAGTGCATCATCAGGGACCTGATCGACAAATATCTAGGTAATCTCCTAACTCTGGACCCCACACAGTTTGGCTTTGTGAAAGGGATTTCATGCCTGCTCAACCTGGTTGACTTCTTTGAGTCAGCCACCAGAGCTGTGTATGACAGTAAGGCACTGCATACAGCCTACATCAATCTGAACAAGCCTCTTGATACCATTCCTCAGTCAGGAATTATGGATGAACCCACCAAACTAGGCATCAACTTCTATATCACTGGGGGATTGGAAATTGGGTCACAGATAGAACACAGTGTGAAAGTAGTGAGCTCCAAGTCAGACTGCCAACCAGTCATGAGTGGAGTCCTACAGGGGTCAGTCCTGGGTACTCTCCTGTTCAGCATGTACTTCTCTGGAGTCCAGGGCAAGACAAAGGAACTCTGGCTGACCAAGTTCACAGAAAACTCTAAGCTGGGAGCCATCATTAACTCCACAAGTGATGCAGACATCCTACAGAAAGGCCTCACTGAGACCACGGGCTGGTGTGGAAACCATGGCCTGAAGCTTAACACCACAAAATACATCATCAGCCCCTTTGCTAAAATCTCAGTTCCCACTAAGTACATAGATGGGAGCCCACTGAACACTATAGGTGTTATAAGAGATCTGGGGACATAAGCTGACAGCAACCTCTCCTTTAGCCACCACATTGCCACTGTGGTCAGGAAATCCTTCTATGTGGCACATCTCATTACCAAAGGTTTTGCATCCAGGAAGAAGGAGGTCATCATCTCTGTTTACTCTTCCCTCATTACACCAATCATCAAGTATAATAGCCCATTTGGCATGTACCTCACTAGACAACTGCAACAGCTGAAGAGGCCACAGAAGTACCTCAGAATGAGGATCCTAGGCATTGAACACATGTCCTACACAGATAAACTCAAAAGACGCCAGCTATTATCTGCCTCATATCACCTACTTAGAGGCGATCTCTGCTTGACTTGCAAAACCATGTCTGACCCAGCTCTTTTACAAATGCTACATCTAAAGACATCCTAATCTGTTTGCACCACACATTACAGGGACCTTGACCTCATTACCACAATCAACACAACATACTGGAGGGACAGTTTCCTCATCCAGAGACTGCACGTCCTGGAATAGACTTCCCATACATGTCAAGCAAAGCACCTACATGACCCTGCTCCAGAGAGATCTTGATGAGTGGATGGGTAATAGAAAGTTCACCCCAGGGATCACTCCCGTGGCTCTTCTTGATGGGGTCACTGGGAACTAATGTCGGGTGGCACAAATGCAGAGCACTTCTATGGGCTAGTCTTGTAATGGCTCCAGAGCCATTAGCCTAGTACACACCTATGAACCTATAAGGGAAGTGATATTGGCATGATAAAATAGGCCAGTGGGTGGGTAACTTATCAAAATACTTCTTCTTATAAACATACACAGTTACATGCACACTTATACATTCGCACACACATTTGCCAAACCTGAGAGTAGAACCCCTGCCTATCTAGTTATTTGTACTATAGCATTACACAATTATCGCATGTGCTACAGCTCTTACTGACTGACAATTAGCCAAAGATGCTGATAAGGGAAATTACATCAGCAGGACTGCTAAAGTATGCCAGTGGGAGGGAAACTTATCAAATACTTTTTCCTACAAACATACACACTTTCACACCCACACACATATTTGCCAGATCTGAGAGTAGAACTACTGCCTATCTAGTTATTTGTACCATAGCATTACACAATTATCGTATGTGCTCCAGATCTTACTAGACTGACAATTGGCCAAAGGTACTGAGAAGGGGAATGATATCAGCAAAACTGCTAAAGTATGCCAGTGGGTAGGAAACTCTTCTTCCTACAAACATACACACTTTCGCACACACTTAGACACCCATACACACATTTTTCATATCTGAAATTAGAACCCCTGCCTATCTAGATATGTGTACTGCAGTGTTACACAGTTATTACACTAGCTATAGAGCTTACTGGGCTGACAACTGGCCAACAGTGCTGATAAGGGGAATGACATCAGCAGGACTGATGAAGTAGGGCAGTGGGTGGGAGACTTATCAAAATACTTCTTTTTACAAATATATACACACACACTCATTTGCCAGGTCTGAGATTAGCACCCCTGTCTAACTAGTCATTTGTATTATTGTGTTACACTATCACACAAGCTACAGAGCTTACTGGGCTGACAAGTGGCCAAAGGTGCCAATAAGGGGAATGACATCAGCAGGACTGATAAAGTGGGGCAATGGGAAGTTTTGTGGGTGGGAATGGCCTAAAATTGTTTCACCTACAAACAAACAAACAAGCACACACCCTCTCACTCTTACATACACAACTGTCACACATATACACACACAGTTGCCAGTATTGAGATTAGAACCCCTACCTATCTAGTAATTTCTACTATAATGTTACACAGTTATCACACACCCTACAGAGCTCATATGGGTGATTGCTGTCTAATGGTACTTCTAATGGGAATGAAAACAGCAGATCTTGTGAAGTAGGGCAATGTGAAGTGTACTGAGTGGGAAGAGTCTCCTAATACTTAGACCTATGGAGACACACACACACACACACACACAGGCAGGTAATGTGATATTATAAACTCAACCTCAGTACTGTTACACAATGGGGCTCACCTTTTATGCTGACACGTGTGACTGTTTCCCACTGGTATGCCACTGTCCACAGCATGACATCACTGTATGCCATTCAGGGTATCCATGTGTGTGACTCACTCTGTCTGTGTCCCCCTGTATCTCTCTCTGTATCACTGTCTCTCAGTTCTCCACATCTATGTGTGTATGCTTGACATATGTTGTAATCTGTTGCCTATATATATATATATATATATATATATATATATATGTGTGTGTGTGTGTGTGTGTGTGTGTGTGCGTGCGTGTGTGTGTGTGGTAATCCTGTCTGATGTGTGTGTGTGTGGGGACAGTTGAGGTGTACATTGCTGTCTGTATGCACGGACATATATACACAATACAGTCATATATTCTGATGTGGATTCCAACATGTCCTGTGATTCTCTAAGTGTAAGGGTATGACCAGTGTGACCTTCTATAGTTAGGGTGGGGTCAAGTCCAGGGTTTTGTGTGTTAAAACCATACCTCTCAGGAGTACACAGGACTTTCCTAAGGGTACTTGTTTTGTTTTCAGACATTTTCTGACATGTTTGTAGTCTGAAACTGCAATGTATTGTGTCATTACCTTGTGCCAGACATCCTCAGATCATCACAGTGCTTTACCAGAGGAATACTAATGATGCCTAGACCAATTTTATGAGGGCAGCTATGTAAATTCTTGCCCAAGGCCATTTGTGAGGTGTGGCTACAGCCAGTGTAGTAATGACACACAACTGTATTAACAGTCCAGCAACCTGGTGATATACTAGCTGGGGATATTCTGCTTGTGTGGTATCTTTCTAACCTGAGATGTCATATCCTTGTGTGTGCATACCTCTGATCTGTACATTTGTGGCAGGTTTCCCAGGTGTTTGACTAGAGGTTTCATCCTTTCTATGTGAACTTGTGTTTTTATGGCAAGTTAGTTACATATAATTGAAGTGTGATGTTACAAAATAATACAGACATTACTATTTCCAAATACATAATCTTCAGACAACTCCTGCTACTGCAAACCCCTCACCCTACCAACTTTCTCAGTATGTAAGGGCAATATTTACAATGTATGCCTATCATTGTGCCTTTGTTCCACTTTTGCCCTTGTCCAGACATCTTGCTGTCAGAGGTCGGGAGTTATGGGTGTAGGTACAGAGTGCATTCAACTGTGCAGGCATGTCTATTATTTGTAAAAGCAAACATAAGAAAAAGGATTATTGAGAATGACCATTGGCAACAGTACACAAAGCACTTATATTCACAAAAACCTTGGCATCTCTGCTACACATCCTTCAAGATGTCACTAATATGTGTAGCCTATTCCACATACCACTATGACTTCCAGCTATGTCAGTGGCAGAGCAGTGGGTGTCACTGACATGCATAACAGTTGGCACTGATGTTATCTGCACATGGCCCTGTATCTAGGGCAGTACAAGACGACTGCCAGGAGAACTTGCTGACCCGATCCAGACAGTATTAACCACACATACACATAGCTCCTTGACCCCTGCATATTGTGGACAGGCAACATAGGTTCATAGGTTCATAGGTTAGTACTAGGCTAACTGCCCTTGCAAGCCATTGTAAGCCTAGACAATTATCCCTTGTGAGACTCAAACCCTGCACCTTGTGTTTGTAAGGCAAATACCTTAATCATTAGGCATGTTTTCATGTGTATTGGTACAGCCCTGTCAATGTATGCTATGCTGCTATTTCCATGCAAACATATACATTGCTGTATTTGTGTGGGTATATGGGGGGCACACCTGTCCACTGTACACATTTGCACAGACTGTGCTGATATTTGCTTTACATTTTGGTTCCATTTACCATACTATTGTGCCCTGTCTTGGGTACTGGAGGCATATTAGTAAAGAGTGAAGAAAAAGGCAAACTGGTTCTAACACAGCACTCTTTAATAGCAACACAACAAGGTAAGCGCTTTCACGAATTACATCAAATTCCTGAGACCAAAATATTAAAACTCAAGTCACATCTTTAAACATTCTAGCAGCCAATGAGGCACACTAATCACTGAACCAATTTGACACATTCATTGCCTTGTCTAAGCAGTAAAGAAACTAACATCAGTGTGTAAATCAGCAACACTAGAAACCATATATTGCAGCTCAAAAATTGCTAAGTACATAATTAAAACTGACTCTGGTCTATCACATAAACATAAATATAAATTCTAAAATGTATCAACATTTAAATATACTAATATATATATATATATATATATATATATATATATATATACACATATAATAAAATCTGTCTAAAAATCTGTATATAAAACTGGTCAATCTTGTGGACATATAAAATAAAAACCATAGCAAATATATATATAAAAAACCAAGGACATAAGCCTGGTACTACGTGGTCAATGTTTCAGTGCTCTAGCTTTTAAAAAGGACTTCAGAGACACCTTACTATTGAGACCTGGTGGTTTGTCAGTTTGATAACATATAATCCACTTCTGTTCCACTGATTCTGTCTTATTGTTGATGTCACCACCTCTAATGCTATTGTGTATGACTTCTGGAACAAAAAATTTAAACTTATGTGCAGTGCCTTCTTTCGCAACATGCATGGCCAACATGCTTGTTTCTTTAGCATTCCTAATGTCTCTTAGGTGTTCAAACATTCTCTCCTTGAAGGCTCTATTTGTTTTGCCTATATAGAATGAAAAACAGATAGTACAGAAACAAAAATATGCAACGTGCTTGGTATGGAAATCAGCATATAAAGTGATGCTAATCTCAAAGTCTAATTGTGGATGTACAAAAGTGCCCCCCCATATATACACACACAAGCCATACATCTCCTGCATGGGTATGTACCCATTCTATCAGATTGTACAGCATTCTGTCTACCCTTGCATTTGTAGCATAACTGGTTCTTAAGAGATTTGTTAATCCTGAAAGTAAAACTGGGTTGGCGACCTATAACATCTTTGAGTCCATGATCTGTCAAGAGAATATCCCAATTGTTCTTAATAACATCACATACCATGCACACATTGCTAGCAAATGTTAGTGACATCCTAACCCCTACAGTACTACTGATGATAACATTCAATGGAGAATCAACAGCTCTACCAACATTTGTTTGGGCATTTGGGGGAACATTCTCAAAATAAGTCCTACATCTTCTATTTCTCTCCACCCAAGCTGCACTAATCTGAGAGTCAATGGCAGTAGGCTTATATCCCCTCTCAATAAATTCCTCTTTCAATTTGGTTAGTGCAAGAGTTAGCTGTATATCATCACTATGGAGATGCATCATGTGATAAACCTGCCCCTTTAAAACATTACATTTTGTGTGATTGGGATGCATACTGCTGTCATGGAGTATGTTATTCCTCCTAACGTCCTTCCTATATATAGCAGTGGAAACAGATGACAGGGCATTTTTACTCACTTTCATATCTAATAAAAATCAATCTCTTCTGATGAATATGTATACGTAAATCTCAAAAAGTCATTCAATCCATTGAGGTACTGTAAAAATTGTACTAACTCCTCTTCTGTATCTTGCCATAGCAAAAAATATCATCGACAAAACGTTTGAACCATTTTATCGAACTACAAAATCTATAATTGGAGAGAACAAACTTAGTCTCCCAATTCACAAGTGTTAGGTTGGCGTAGATATTGGCACAAGCAGTGCCCATAGCCACAACAGCCTTCTGTATATAATGGGAGTCATTGAAAATAAAAAACATTATTCTCAAGAATAATCTCTAAGAGAGTACAAATGAGTTCAACTTTGCTAGTAATAAATCCATTGGGATATAATATTTCTCTAATATTCTCAATCCCCCAACTATTGGAGATAACAGTGAATAGAGAGGCTACATCAAGTGTGACAAAAAAGCAATGACCAGATAAAACATCTAACTGATTATTCAGCTCTTGCAAAAAACCTTTAGTATCTCTAAGCACAGTATGACAACTGTCTAGCACAATCCGGAGATTGTTTTCAACAAAGATAGAAAGTGGCTCTGTTGCCCAGCCCCTACTGGACATTATAGGACACATGGGTGGATGGTGTCAATTCTTATGTATATTCAGAAGGCCATAAACAACTGGTACTACTGGATGATCTACTTTGAAATATTCAAACAGTTGTTCAGAGATTAGCCCTGTCATGAGCAGATCAAACACATAAAACTGTATTCTATCAATAATCCCTTTCAACATGGTACCTGTGATACGGGAGTAGGTATTCAAGTCACATCTGACACAGATATCCTTCAGAAGGGTCTCACAGAAACGGATAACTGGTGCCAGAGCCATGGCCTAAAGTTAAATGCCAAAAAATGCATAGTCATACCCTTCGGGAAAAACAAGGTTACCCCTAGCTACCAAATAGGTGGCAATCCACTGAGCACAGAAGAAGTTATCAGGGACTTGGGGACCCAGGTTGATTGTAGTCTGTCATTCGACACCCATGTAGCTAAAGTAGTTAGGAAGACCTTCTACATTGCCCACCTTATCATGAAGGGATTCTCATCTAGATCAAGGGAGGTCATGGTCTCCCTTTACTCATCACTCATCAGACCAATGATTGAGTACAATGCCCAATTCGGAATGTATCTGACCCGACACTTGCAGCAGCTGGAGAGACCACAAAAGTTCCTCACCAAAAGGATAAAGGGTCTCATAAATCTGTCCTATGCTGCCCGACTGAAAGAACTCCAGCTCTATTCAGTCGCCACCGCTTGCTCAGAGGTGACCTTTGCCTAACATACAAGGCCATGTCAAACCCAGATTTGATGAATATGCTTCACCTCAAAAATCTAGATCCACCAGAGCCACAGGGGCAGGAGACTTAAACCTCGACACGGCTATTAATAGGATGTGCTGGAGGGATAGATTCATCACCCAAAGACTCCCTATGCTGTGGAACAAAATCCCGGTATATGTGAGGCAGAGCACCTCGCTGGCCTTGTTCAAGAGAAATCTTGACCAATGGATGGGAGATCGCAAATATACCCCAGGGATTACCTCAGTGTCACTGCTCGACAGAGGCACAGCAAAATAATGGGTATAGTTCCCCATACTTAAGGGGTGGCGTAAGCCACAAAACGATGGGCTAGGCTTGTAAATGCCCTCGGGCAGATAGCCTAGTATGAACCTATGAACCTATGAACCTATGAACTTAACAGATCCAACATGCATCCAATATACACATCTCTATCAAGTTTGACAATCCCACCCCCCTTTGTCAGCTGGTCGTATTTTAATAGTATTCATGCGTTTCAATTCAAAAAGTGCTTGCCGCTCATTCACTGACAAATTAATAAAGCCTTTAGTGTGATTATCAGAGAACTTGTCCCTGATCTGTTTGTCACAAATATCTAGAAATAATTCAACAGTCGAATTTTTAGGAGGAACAAAAGCACTCGGTTTTCTAAAAACACCTTCAGTCATCATATTATCAGGAAACATACTTTTTAGTGTCAATGTCCTGCCAAACAGGCATAGATCTTTGAGTACATCAACAAGATCAACTTGTTGAGCTGGAACAAAGTTTAAACCTCTGTTTAGAACTGATAGCTGTTCTTCAGTTAAAATAACAGAAGGGATGTTGTATACTAGACCTGTTTCTGCCTCTTTCCTGTCCTTATTACCTCCTACTCGCTGTGCGGATGTCTCATTTTCGAATTGGTATACCGATTCCTGGATCTCCCTCTGATCAGGAGTGAATCCTTCAGTAAAAAAGTGGAATGTACTACTTCAGGTGCAAGCAGATTCCTTACTGCTTTCGCAGGACTAATGTGTACCATTGTCAGCAATTTAGGCCTAACAACATTTTCAGTACCAGCACTGGTCGAAGACTTGATGTTAGCAACATTAACACTAGAATGGCCAGTTTGAATATCTAGTGAATTGTTGGCCACTGGTTCAGATACTGATGCAGTTCTTGTAGTAGCCAATGAAACTGTATGTGCCTGTACTGATTTCATGGAACTTTTATCGTATGACTCATTCGTTCCTGTATTATATGGCCTCCGCCCACTTCCTGTTGAGTGCTAAGTTTGAACACTATAGCCAGTACCATCTCTCGACCAAGAGAACACATTACCATTTTGGAAATCAA
This sequence comes from Protopterus annectens, assembly GCF_019279795.1. Taxonomy (NCBI): domain Eukaryota; kingdom Metazoa; phylum Chordata; order Ceratodontiformes; family Protopteridae; genus Protopterus; species Protopterus annectens. Next base: position 582,722,865 of record NC_056727.1, on the reverse strand, counting down.
ATGTGTCTCTTTGAATTTTCCTAAGTTTGGCGGCTGTGGATGTAATCCATGAAAGCGCTTACCTTGTTGTGCTGCTATTAAAGAGTGCTGTGTTGGAACCACTTTGCCTTTTTCTTCACTATTTTGCTGTTTGCTACATTGGTTTCTTTATCAGTTCAGAGGTTTGTTCTGACTTTACTGCATATTAGTAAAGAGCTCAGGTCAGATTGCACTGGCATACATTTGAGTTTCAGCCTTCTTACCCTACATAGCCTTACTGCAACTGCGGGTCCTGCTGTGCTATCACTGTGTGAGTCTATAGGTGGCTAATTCAACATTGCCGCCATTTGTGTGCCTTTACCAGACATTTCTCTGTTGTTACACAAAAAGCAAAAAATACACAGGAACAGGTGAAAGATGCAGTACAAGAAAACTGTGTATACTTGAAGTAAAAAACAAGTACCAAACCAACACAGCTGGGCAAAAACCTCTATTTATTAAACAAAATAGAAAGTAATAAAAGTGAGCAGTTTTGTGATAACACTATCGCTTCTTCAGACTAATAAACAAGTAGAAAGACATGAGTTTAAAAAGAAAGCAAAACCAATCAGCTATCATATGCAAATCTAATGAATTAACTAAAAGGTGCACACACTCACACACACACACACACACACACACACACACACACACACACACACACACACACACACACACACACACACACACACACAAGCACTGCAACAATTGTTATAAATACAAGGGAAACAATACAAATAAAATCTTAGTTTAAAAACAACATTAATGTTTAAGTGGGTGTGCTTTCAAGAATGGTTTAAGGCTAGAAACACCATTTAAACCAGGCCGTTTCTCTGCATTCAAGAGCAAGATCCATTTCTGTTCAGCCCTTTCTGTTTTATTAGATGTATCACCCCCCCCCCTCAATACTAACGTCCAAAACCTGGAGTACAAAGAACTTAAAAGTGCATTCTGAGCCATGCAAACCAATGTGTTGTGCTAAGGCATTTGTATCTTTCTGATTTCTAATGTCCCTATAGTGTTCGAGAATCCTGGCCTTCAGTGATCTGTTAGTTTTGTCTATGTAGAAGGCATGACAGACTGGGCAGCTTGCAAAATAAACAATATTTGGAGTTCTGCAATCAGCATAAAAATCAAGTTCAATTTTAAAGTTAATGTGAGGATGCATGTCCGTTGAGCCTGTAAGTATAAACTTACAGGCCGAATATGATCTACAGGAAAAAGTTCCATACCTGGTAGACTGAGGCCCTTTGACACAGAGTTGTGATTTATAGCACAAATGTTTCTTCAAGGACTTAATTGTTTTTAAATGCAAAGTGTGGTGTGCTGTCTATAGTCCCTTTCAATTTATCTATTATGTGTAGGATATTCCAATTCTGTTTAATGACCTCACAATATTTATTGATGTTGCTAGAGTAAGGTAGAGAGAGTCTAAAAGTATCTCTCACAGCTACAGTTGCTTCTGGACCATCAGGTGGAGTATGGTTGCCAAAATAGGCTCTACATTTCCCTTCCCTTTTTTCCCATGCAGCATTATTTGAGAGTCAATCTCTGCCTCTTTGTAGCCTCTGTCCAAAAAGTCATGCTTGAAAGAGGCAGGCACTAAACCCAACTGAATGTTATCATTGTGCAATCTCATTACTCTATAAATCTGCCCTTTTAAAACATTCCGAGTGACATGCTTGGGATGCATGCTATTTTTGTGCAGGAAGTTGTTCTTCCTAGTGGGTTTTTTGTAGACACTAGTATACATACTATTAAAGTCTCCTTTGTTGATCTTAACATCTAAGAACTCCAGTTTAAGGATTTGTTTGATACTCACTCTAAAACCTATTTTTTCAAATGTCACCAGATGATTCTACTGCTCTATTTGAGTTAAAGAACATGCACTCAATAGAAGTTAGGCCTGCAGATAAAGGGGGCAGTATTGTGGTACTTGACAGAGATTTGTATCTAACACAAATGAGAAAGTTATTATATTATAAAACAATGCATTTAAATGTTTCAAGAACTGCTGTCACAGGAATTATGGAAAAACTTTCTTTTGTTTGGCTTACTCATGACAGGTTTCATTTCTGAGAGTTTGTTTAATTATTGTAATGTTGAACACCCCCTCATTCCTATGATATATGAGCTTCCTAAAATACATAAAAACTTGGAGTGCCCACCCATAAGACCTATTGTTTGTGGTAAGGGTTGGAGCACAGAGCCGCTATCAATTTTTGTTGAAAAAAAACTTACATCCACTTCTTCTCTTTTTTATTGATAATTTGTCAAATATTACATGAAAGTGTAACATGAAGAATGATATATAAGTTCATATATCTTTGTCCATTTTTTCAATTATTTCTAGTATTTTCATCCAAGAGTTGTGTAAGGATGTAGGTCTGGTAGTTCTGTTCTTCAGAGAAGATATTTCCATGTGTCTAACTGTTCTAGCTAAATTTTTTAATTCATTAAATGTAGGAGGAGTTTCACTTTTCCAGTGAATGGTGATGATTTTGCGAGCTGCTGCCATTAAAGTCCATAAGATTTTAAAATCTTTTTTTGGCACACAATCCGGAACAGGAGAGTTGAATAAAATCATAGATTTTGATAATTGATAATTATCATTAAAAACAGTCTGAAAAAAATAATTAATATTATTCCAATACAAAGTAAGACACTTACATTCATGAAAAATGTGTTGCCAGTCAGCTCTTGTTTTAGTCTGACATCTCCAACATAGATCTTCACTAGCATACATCTTAGATACTTTATGTGGTGTATAAAAACTTCTATTCAAAAATCTCCAAGTGAATAACTGCAAGTTTATTGATAATGATGACTTCTTAGAAGATTTTAAGATAATCTTTTTTTCCTTTTCGTTAGGAGGGTAATTGTTTATCTGTGTATAATAATTCCAGTAGGTGTCTGTTTGGTATATTTTTGTTGTTTTCATTATTTTGTAAATTTTAGATAGATATCCAGCACCTTGATAAGGTTGATTATTAATTATAATAATATATTCAATAAACTTTGGGACATTATGTCTAACTGTATCTTGCATTTGTCCAATTCTATTTATAAGGTATTGCCTTAGATTTTGCAGAAGTAGCCATGAGTCATTATTTATATTGTATTTTCTGATTATCTGATCTTTAGTTAATATTTTGTCTTGTTCTATCAGCTGATGCCAGTAGCTTATTGAGCTTATCTTGAGGAAATTGATTTTCTGAATTTGGAATGTATCAAGGATAGTGGGTGTGAAAGCTATAGGGAAGGTCAGAAAGAACCATGAATTTATATTTGGTACTTTGCTTATGTATGTTTTAAATGTTGTTAGTATGATATTCATATATTTGGATGGGAGTTTATTATTTTTATTTGTACCTTCTAGATAATCTTTTAACATCCAAACTAAAGGAAATGGTATTATAATTAAATGATCTGATATGTTGTTATGATTAAGTTCAATGTAGACCTGTTCATGTAATTGTTTCCATATAGGTTTGTAGTGATCATTTAACCGCAGGGTTATATTTTTAACAACAGAGGACATAATATATATCTCAATATCAGGTAAATTGATTCTTCCATCTTTCCAATTTGGTAAATGTTTATTTAAGGCAATTCGGGGTTTGTTTGGGAACCATAAAAAATTTAATATTAGTTTATTATATCTCTGAGTGATATACGTGGGTGGTGGCAGTGAAACACTTTGTATTAGATATAATACTTTAGGAAAAATAATTGATTTAATGAGATATAATCTATCTCCCATTGTAAACATATATTTGTTCCAGTTAGATATTGTTTGCTCTATTTTATCTAGCGTTTTATTATAATTATACATAGGAGAGTCAGTTAAGTCTTCAAGTAGATCTATGCCTAAATATACCATTTTATTATTTTCTGCTATGTATTTGGAATATTTTTGTTTATATGTTTCTTTTTAGTACTACATCACATAATTTTTGTTTTGTTTTCATTGAACTGTAAACCTGAGATAGTTTGAAAATTATTTATTTCCTTAAACAAAGCTTGTAAAGATGCATTGGTGTCTGATAGGGTAAGAAGTATATCATCTGCAAATAGCTGTAGCTTAAGAGATAACGTTTTGCTAATGCAGATGCCTTTAATATTACTATTTGATCTGATCTGATTTGCAAATGGTTCTATAACTAATGCAAATAACAGTGGTGATAAGGGCCAGCCTTGTTTAGATCCTTTTTTGATTTGTATGGGACCAGATCTATATAAACCTAATTTAACATATGCTATGGAATCTTTATATAGTGACTGGATAAGGGCAATAATGGATGTAGGAAAATTATATTCTTTTAGGACTATCGTAAGGAAATTACAGTTAACAGAATCAAATGTTTTATTAATATCTAAGGATATTATGTTTAAATCTAAGTTTGCAAGTTTACTATAAGCTATCAATGACAGAATTATTTTAAGGTTATCATATGTATTTCTTCCTTTAATAAATCCTGTCTGGTCATCATGAATTAGCATAGGAAGAAAGTGTTTAGTCCTGTCAGTATATATTGCCATGAACATTTTATAATCGATATTTACTAAGGATATTGGTCTATACGACAAATATTGTTTCTCATCTTTGTCTGACTTAATTATTGGTGATATCAATGAGTATTTCCATGAAGGTGGACTAATTATATCTTGATTAACTATGGAGTATACTTTTAAGAGTAACGATATAGCTTGATTAGGTATTATTTTATACATTTCTGGTATTATGTTATCTGGGCCAGGTGCTTTATTTAGTTTAAGCTTTTTAATCTGTGATCTTAATTCTGTCATAGTAATTTGTTTACTTATAGTATCAATTTGTTCCTGTGTTAATCTAGTAAGAATTTTGTTTTTAAGATAATTTTTTATACCTTTGTCAGGTTTTCCCTGAATGTTTGAGAGGATATCATTGCTATATTGTAATCTAAATGCTTCTAATATACCATTTAGGCCTGTGACTTTTTTCTTTGCATTAGAGATATATAATTCTTTTATTTGTCTCGATTTTATTATTTTTTTCTTGTTCTATTAGCTAGTTGTCTCTGATGTGCTGGATTTGATGAATAAGAATTTAATTTTATCTTTTCTAGGTTAATCATTGTCTTGTGATGTAAAATTTCTGCATATTTGTTGTTAATTTGTAGTAATTCTTGAATTAAATCTTTACTTCCTTCTTGAATTTCTAATTTTAATTTATCAGCTTTCTCTTGTAATTCTTGCATGTCTTTATTCCATATTTTTATTTTATTTCTATACTAGGATAGTACTTTTCCATACACACACACACACACACACACACACACACACACACACACACATATATATATATATATATATATATATATATATATATATATATATATATATATGTTTTTACGGAGTCCCAGATGTATATTTCTGAGATGTTCTCCGTGGAATTTAGTTCAAGGAAAGTTTTTATTTCACCTTCGAAAAATTCTTTATAGTCTGTTAATTTTGTTACATATGAAGGTATTCTTGTAATGGGATTATTATTTATATACATAAGCTCCATTTCAAAAACTAGACCATTATGATCTGATAATGGACAATTTATTATTTTGACATTACGTATTTTTGTTGCTAAATCATTGGATATGTATATCCTATCAATTCTTGAACTAGTCTTATATCTATGAGAGTAAAAAGTATAAATTAATGAATCTGGATCAGCAAACTCATTTATATCTTTTATGGAGATTGCATCTATAAATTTTATGTGTCCTTGATATAGGTAACTTTCTTCTCTTACTTTTTAAATCTGTATCTTTGTCATCTGTTACACAGTTGAAGTCTCCTGCCATTATTAGACTACCTTTAGTTAAATGTAATATTTCTTCAAAATGATGTTTTACTGTTTCTACACCAAGTCCTGATATCCAATATAGATTAACTAAAGTGTATATTTTCCTATTCAACTCTATATTTACTAAGCAAAACATACCAGATGTGTCTTGAAAAGTGTCAATTATTTTAGGAGAAATAGTTATATTATGCATTAGTATGGCTACTCCTCTCTTCTTTTGTTTATATTGAGAACTTACTAATACTGTATAGTTATTAATATTGAGATTGTTTATATCTTTATCTAGTAGACGCGTCTCCTGAAGAAACACTATTTGTGGATTGTGTAGATTTATGTATTTATATAAACTCCTCCTTTTGATATTATTATTCAGTCATGTGTTTATCCTCACCACCCCCACCCCACCCCAGTCAGAAAGCTTAGATTAGACATATTATATGAATAAATCATTCAGGGATTTTATAACAAATTGCTAGTATAGCTAAATATATGGTGGGATGGTTGTATCAGTTTGAATCAAATATCAATTAGCACACATGTTAAACATATCACTCTATGCATTTTGTTTGTTAATGATTAAGTCAGAGATGTAGAGAAAGAAAAACAATGTTATCAGGTTTCAAATATAGTTGTATAGACCTAAGTGATAATTATTAATTTACCTAGTTTATATTTATTCTAAATTAAAGTGAGATAAAATAAATAGAAACTGTACCTGTTATATTACTAGGTTTATGACTGGAAGATTTCTTGTTAGGTTTTATGACATTGTTTAATGTTTTGTATTACATGTAATATATAAGTTATTTGTCCTTTAGTTTTTTTTCTTTTGTTCAACAGTCTTCCAGTTGTTTATTTCTGCATTTCTTTTTGGTGTACTGTTTGTCCTATCCATAGATTCTTCTTGTGTTAAAATGTTATTTGTAGTGAGATATGTTATTGCTGAGTCCACTGTTTTAAATATTTTTATTCCTACTGGAAGGAAAATTCAAAGTCTTGCTGGAAACAAAAGATGAGTTTTCAGTTGTTTCTTTTTCAAGATTTCTATTATTGGGATGAATTATTTTCTTTTGAGAACCACGTTTGTAGAGTAGTCATTATCAAATCTAATTAATGCATCATTATATTTAATGGGTGAGTTAGTCCAAGCATTCTTGAGGATGAGTTCCTTGTCTTGCGTGGAGAAAAGTTTTACAATTATGGATCTTGGTTTGTTTTTGATTAACGATGCATTCCCTGAAGTTGACAATGACATGTGTGCAGGTTCTATACCATAAGAAAGGGCTTCCGGTAATTTTAATACATTTGGGATCCAGGTAGTAAGAAAGTTTATTATATTATCTCCTTCTGCTTTTTCCAGCAGACCATATATTTGGATATTATTTCTTCATTCTGTTTTCCATATCATCTATTTTCTCCAAAAGATGTGTATTTTGCTACAGTAAAAATTCAGTTTGTTGTTCTTCCTGAAGGAGTCTGGAATCAATGTCATTTAATGACTGTTCTATGACAGAAATTTGACCTTTCTGTTGTGTGAACATTTCCTGAAGCTGTTCAAGTTGCTGAGAACATTTTTCTTTAAAAGAGTCCAATTTATTATCTATCTAATCTATTTTAGTTGTCAACTCCTGAATAAAGTGAATGTAAATCTTTTTTGAATGTTGGGTGCTGATGTGAGTTCCTGAGATGGCTCATTCTGAGTAGCTGATGCTGCTGTTGATTTTCTAGTATTTCATTTGACAGGAATTTTCCAATGAAAGTTGGTAAAAATTATTCTTATGATGTCTCTGGATATTACAAAGTAGTTAGTAGCAAAAATATCCTTTTATTCTTTTTTTCTCAAAATTCCTGTCTGAAATATTATTGAGGAAAGAGAGCTGTGAGAAAGTGCTGTTACCAGATCACCATCTTGGCCACACCTCCCTACATCCACTTCTTGATGAATGTGACACAGTCCTAAAAGACACTAAGACCTTTTTATCTAAACTGTTTGATAAAGTATCTACTTTGTCTAAAGATTATTTGTTTTTTACGCTCAGCATAGAATCACTATTTACAGTGATTCCCAATGACTGGGGAATAGAGAATGTCAGAGCTTTTTTGAATGACAGATGTTTTACAATTGAGAAAGTGAATTTGCTCTGTACATTACTTGAGCTTGTACTTGAGAATAACATTTTTGTGTTCTAGAATGAGTTCTTCTTACAGAAGGTTGGCGTGGCTATGGGTACAGCCTGTGCCAATAGCTATGCCAGCCTTACATTAGTGCAATGGGAGAAATCCTATCTGTTACATTTACGCTTATGAAGAGAACGTAGCCTGGTACATTTGTTTTGTGGATGACATGTTTTTGCTTTAGCTTGGCTAATCAGAACTGTTGAATGAATATATCAACTACTTGCATGGCACTACTGGTTACTTAAAATTTATCTGTAAATATTCTGCTGTAGAAGTGGAGTTCTTAGATGTTAAGATCAACAAAGGAGACCTTAATAGTATGTATACTAGTGTCTACAAAATATCCAGTTGGAAGAACAACTTCCTGCACAAAAATAGCATGCATCCCAAGCATGTCACTCTGAATGTTTTAAAATGGCAGATTTATAAAGTAATGAGATTGCATTTGGGTTTAGCACTTGACTTTCACAAGTGTGACTTTTTTGACAGAGGCTACAAAGAGGCAGAGATTGACTCTCAAATTAATGCTGCATGGGAAGAAAGGGAAGGGAAATGTAGAGCCTATTTTATCAACCATACTCCACCTGATGCTCCACCGGCAACTGTAGCTGTGAGAGATAGTTTTAGAGTCTCTCTACTTTACTCTAGTGACATTAATAGATATTGTGAGGTCATTAAACACAACTGTAATATCCTACACACAATAGATGAATTGAAAGGGACTATAAACAGCACACCACACTTTGCATTTAAAAACAATAAATCCTTGAAGAAACATTTGTGCTATAAATCACAACTCTGTGTCAAAGGGCCTCAGTCTACCAGGTATGGGACTTTTTCCTGTAGATCATGTTCGGCCTGTAAGTATATACTTATGGGCTCAACCTACATACATCCTCATGTTAACTTTAAAATCAAACTTGATTTTTATGCTGATTGCAGAACTCCAAATATTGTTTATTTTGCAAGCTGCCAGGTCTGTCATGCCTTCTATGTAGGCAAAACTAACAGACCACTGAAGGACAAGATTCTCGAACACTATAGGGACATTAGGCATCAGAAAGACACAAATGCCTTAGCACAACACATTGGTTTGCAAGACTCAGAACACACTTTTAAGTTCTTTGTACTCCAGGTTTTTTACGTTAATATTATTGGGGTGATAAGGGCTGAACAGAAATGGATCTTGCTCTTGAATGCTGAGAAACTGCCTGGTTTAAATGGCATTGCTAGCCTTAAACCATTCTTGAAAGAGCACCCACTTAAACATTAATGTTGTTTTTAAACTAAGTTTTTAATCTAAGATTTTATTTCAATTGTTTCCCTTGTATTTATAACAATTGTTGCATTGCTTGTGTGTGTACACCATTTAGTTAGTTCATTAGATTTGCATATGATAGCCGATTGGTTTTGCTTTCTTTTTAAACTCATGTCTTTCTACTTGCTTATTAGTCTGAAGAAGTGATTGTGTTATTGCAAAAGTGCTCACTTTTATTACTTTCTATTTTGTTTAATAAATAGAGGTTTCTGCCCAGCCGTGTTGGTTCAGTACTTGTTTTTTTACTTCAAGATTTCTTTGTGGTTTTCTACAGCTGACTTGCTGTGTGGGTGTGAGGAGTCATTATGGGACCCCTCCCTGACATCCATGCCTGTGACCTATGACCCCCCACTTAGTTGTCCCCACACCTATACTGCAGTGGGATTTGCCACCTTAGGTACTACTTCATAATGTGTGGAGGCCAGTTTTGACCAGACATTTCCTGGTGTCCCACATAACTGTCAGTTGTGTGCTGCTATACTGGTAGGCCACCCCATTCCCTTGCATGCATGCAGCATTACCATAGATATGCCAGCAGAACATAATATTCCATTAATTTATTGTTGAGATGACTGACTTACCTTGTGTTTGCAGCAGGGCCACCTATGTTGGATGATCACAGTACACTGCCTGTACATGGTAAGTTACAGGTAATGTGATGTGTGTCATCCATTTTGCTGTTCATGAGTCAGAGAGAGTTGTCAGTCCCTGGGGTCCTTACAGTGTCAGTGTGTGTGCTATGCATTGCCCCCTTGCCAAAGCATAACCATACTGGACACGCCTCCGTCTGCCTATGGGAGCAGGCTCAGGGGCCTCCTCCTGTGAGTCCCTCTGTGCCTATGGGGACCTTTGCAATGGTGGTGGGCTGTGTGGCCCTTCCCCATGCTGTTCCTGCTGCAGCTGTTTCCACAGGATCATATTGTGTAACATGACACATACTATGAACATGTGTGCACTTGTGGATGGAGAGAACTGCAAGGCTCCACCAGCTATGTCAAGGCAGTGGAACCATGAGTTGTGCATCCCAAACAAATGCTCTATAATGATCCTGGTTTGTGCGCATGTCTCATTATGGTGCTCTTGTGTCAGTCTGTGTGTATTTCTGATGGGTGTCATCATCCAGGGCTCCAGTGCAGAGCCAGCATCCCCCACCTGATGGCCATATGAGATGCCTCCACTGGCAAATGCCTGGTACAGCTGTGATGAATGCTAGATGTGGGAATCATAATAGCTTCCAGGGCTGCCAGGACACACATTCATGTTAATGCCCCGGGCATTGCACATGACCTGGCAGTTGATGGAGGGGAAGTTCTTGCAGTTTATGTAAACCCTACCCTGTTCATCAGGTGGTGCTTTGATGTGGATGTGCTTGCAGTCTATGACACTCAGTACCTCCAGGTATTTTGCTTCATGGTGGAAGAGATGCATATTGCTGGTCCTCTCCTCATGGGTGTTGGGGAAGTAAATGTGCTCACCGGCATGTGGTAGCATGGCATCCAGGAACTGGTGGAGTACCCTGGATGCAGATGTCTCTGAGACCCCCATCATGTCCCAAGTAGGTCTTTGGAAGGTAAATATATCTAGAATTCTTAAGGCTACACATACCTTGGTATCCACTGGGATGGGTTACCCTATGCTAGTTCTAGCTCTGAGTTGAGGCCGGCACAGCTGAAGTATGTGTCTGTTCACCCTGTAGCACTCTACTATCTTAGTGGTTGCTAAGGATGAAAGCTGTCATGTAGTGCAGTAACTATGGAGTAAGGCAGTGGGGTATGTTAATGAGGGGACTTATACAGTTTTGATTGCCATTGACTATAATGGCAAAATGAAGCTTTCTCCTAAAACGGACTTTTCGTAATAAGTTTTTTATTTTCCCCACGATCCTGTTTGGGCGGTGCTTCCTTATGCTTAAACATCCGAGATCAGCTGAAAAATAATACTTTTATATTTTTATAAAAATAAACAATTTAACATGCTAATGGCCATATATTTGGCCATTAGCATGCCTACAGGTTAGGGTACATGCTTTTATTGGAGCTGTCATGGCTCCATTTTCATTTTTGCAGAAATGTATTCGGCTACCTACCTGCTTCCTGGATCACTATTTTACCTCATTTGCATAGTTTTCACCAGCAAATGAGGTAATTCGCATCCCACACAGGTTTCCATGCAGGAACAATGTTGACTTTCTTGTGCACATCAATACGGCACGTTCCTGGATCTCTTGGCGGCCATATTCCAAGCAGGAGCAGCTACACTGCTCCTGCACAGAGATTTGAGCTTCATAAATCCTGGTATATATCTGTAAAAAGGGGGTTGCTGTATGGAAAGTGGAGTCTCATTGAGGGGCTAGAAGAAGAAGCAATTCAGCAGTCAGTAAAGCTTACTCTGTTTTCCATATGATGTAAAGCATTCTTATTATCTGCTCTACCGCACTGAATATATTCCTTCCATCATGTTCTGTGTGCATTTCTGGCACCAGCGGCCATTTTCATCATCTGTTTTTGTATTATGATATATGATAATTTCAGACATTCAGTGCCACAATCCTCATCCAGTTATTGAATTATAAGTGGTAAACATTTCCAATATCCAGTACATTCCTACACAACGTACTTACTTTGTTACACTGTAAAGGCATCCATAGCGTCCGGTGCATTCTGTCTATTCACTTGTCTGTCTTGTGTTCAAAGTATCATGTGGCTGGAAATGCATGAAATCCTAGAGGAAGACTCTGTGAGTTTCTATGATATTTGATAGCCCTCTGTTTTTCATAGTCACTAAGTTTTGTAATATAGATATAAACATTATCAAATAGCCTTATATTAATCAAATCAATAGGCTTTATTTTTAGAATACCCACATTATCACATGGTTTTCTGCTTCACCCAGTGTCCATGTTAGTTTTATAAGCACTCATGGTGTACAATGACTGATTAGTTGATTATCTCCTACATAGGTCCATCATAAACACTGGTTCCATAAGTTATCTATGGTTTGTTGGATATTCCATTATGGTGCTGCATGACAAAACATGGCATGTAAGTCCTTTACTATGTGCACAGTGGTAACCCCCTACATTCTCTTCTAATTTGTCCTCAAAGTGTTCATAACATTTTTTTTTTTATTTCATTTATTCAGTTGTTAACTGGGTAAGTGAACTGGTCATCGTGGACCCTTTTCAACTCAGCTTGAGGCCACAAGCTCAGGAGTAAATGCAGTGCATACAGACAGTTTAGAGTAGGCAATCAAAGAGCATATTTTTGGAAGTTAAAAGGAAACTGAAGTGCCCACAGAAAACAGCTGTGGTTCTTGTTATCAGGAGCCAACATGTTTAAAATACTGTTTAGTAACACCCCCCCTATTTTCTCAATGTGACATGATCCTGGAGGATGTTTATTTTTAGTAAGGGGGTAAAAAGGGATAAAGCCATCACTCTCCACTTTGAGAGGTGTTAAACTCAACAGACCAGCATTTGATAAATTTTGCCCTTAGAAAGATGTCTAACATCTCAGGAAACTTAAGTAGATAAGGAGAGAACATGTAAATGCCATTTGGTGCCAGACCCAATACCAGGCCAAGGAAATTGTTTTAAAAATATTATGTATTTTTTTTTTCTTCTGTCATTTCCTACTAATAAAACATTTTATCTGCAAACTGTGTATAACCTTGGGATTTTTTTTCTTCTAAATGTTAAAGGAAATGAAATGAAGTGAAATGTATGAAACCTCTATAATGAAACATCTATCATCTTCTGCACTAGCAAGTCATAAAGTGTAATTACAATATACTTCAAAGAATAAGAAGACTAGAACTGTGTAAAAAACCAGACATTAACTCATTACATCTGAGTGATGCCTCCAGGTGCATCTGCAGTTAACTCCTACTGATGCCTCTAGGCGTCTAATATTGCTTGTTCATATTTGCATCAATAATTCCAAAACTATGCTATGTACAAGGTTTTAAAAGGTTTCACGTTAAAGCTTACAGAATGGCAAACTAAATTCCATTAATATTTGATCTCTGTCTAGTGCAGGTAAATAGATAGTAATTGTTTTTATGATATTAATTTATATACATATAATTTTCCAAATGTTCTAAATATCTCAACTACCAGGTAACACAGACAAAACTCCTTTGCCTAATAATAATGCCCTCAGCTAGATGAATAAAATGATGCTGACAGTATGTGTGTAACTTGAGTGGTCACTGAGATATTGTAAGTTGTTTACAAAATGCTACAAATGTATTTATTTTTATTTATTTACATTTGTTTACCAGGAAAGTCCAACTTGGAACAAAGCCAATTTTCAGCAGAGGCCCAGTGAGAAACGCTCCAGAATGCAGGTCTTTGTAATGTGGGAGGCAACTGGAGTATCCAGAGGAAACCCACATGAGTGCAGGGAGGACATGCAGACTCTGCACAGAAGGCATTCCAGCTGAGGACAATGCTATCACTGCGCCATCCTAATAATAATAATAATAATAATAATAATAATAATAATAATAATAAGCAACAGTTACTGTGTTTACTGTGACTTATAAAATTCAGTTTAGGACCTAAAACCTAAAGAATATTAACACTATAAAAATAGTTTGTGCTGAAGAGTTTGTATTTACATTTCTTTCATAACCATTATGGTTCCAGAGATATGAACCTTTGTTTGAAATGTGAGGAAATAATTTGATTCTGTCAAAAGGCTTAGGCTCTGCCCATCGGAGGTTACAGTGCAAACTTGCTGAGATCCATTGGAGTGAATGAGTTAAATATATTTAGAAGATATATGTTATAATTCTGTGTATACTGCGGTGGTGGTGCTGCGGTTACGTTGTCGCCTCACAGTAAGACGTTGTCCCGTTCGATTCTCAGCTAGTCTTTTGTGTGGAGGCATACATGAATGGGCCATGCCTTCGTTGAAGGTTGTGTGTCAGGGCTGGTAATCCGGTACGTAAAAATCCACTACCAAACATTAGTGGAATGGAGTTCCGCTGTGGCGACCCCTAACTGGGAAATGCCGAAAGACACAAACAAATGTTATAATTCTGTGTATTGGTATATTCTATTGTTTCTGAGTTGATGTAATTAACCCTTTTACTGTTACAGGTGGCAGAAGTTGTTTAGTTACTTTTCTTGTGGGAAAGCAGACAGCAAAAGTAAATGATGTAATTCTTTCTGGGCAATGCAACTAAGGAACTGAAATTTATAAATATTTGAGATTCGTTTTGTTTTGTCTTATCTTTGCTTGGAAGAATATTGAGGTGACCAGTTCCCTTTAACGTTTCTGCTTGCAATCTCTGCCCATTTTTTCTAGGAACTTATAACAGTAAGTGTCCAGTACTCTTAGGATTATAGGTAAGTACTAGGCTAGATGCCCTTGTAGGCCATTTTAAGTCTAGCCAGTGTCCCTTTTCTGTGCTTGGAATAACCTGGCTCATTTGGTTAGAGATTGGTCTTACCCATTCCATGGTTGATGATTATATATTACCCCTAATGAGAATTACTGGGATCATACCATTGATAATTTGAGGAGACCCATGCATGGGATAAAACATTTAGGAGATGCTTCTATCCATTAGTAGTACACAGGGCAGTTCTGGGGGAAATTCTATGTTTTCTACCCATACATCCAAGTTATACTTGAATATAGACAGGGATGAACTTATGTTGCTTGGGAGTCTGTTCCAGATCAGTGGCATCCTCTACAAGCTATACCTGTCTCTCCAAACTGTTCTGTTGCTGTTGCAGAAGAGGATTACATCTCTAGACCAAGTATTTCGGATGCCACTTGACTTGATGATGTGCGGTAAATCTGTCAGTATTCAGTTGGAGGATGCCTTGTATGCTAGACACAGGTCACCTCTTAGCAGTCTGTATGATATCAAGTATAGTCACAGGACTCTGAGACAGTCTGTGTAAGACGTGTTGTTTAGGACTTGTATCCTTTTAGTAAGGTATCGCTGTGGGCATTCCAATTGCTGCATGTGTATGGACAGATAAATGCCAAAGGGGACATCATATTCAAGGACTAGCCTAATAAAGGCTGAATAAAGGGAGACAATGACATCGCTAGATCTAGACCCAGTCCCTTTGCTTATAAGCTGTGCAATATAGAATTGCTTTCATAAAACAACAGACATGTTGGTCAAAAGCTAGATCACTGTCCACATAGGTTCCTATATCCTGAATAACTGCATTGACCTAGGGGGTGTACTGTCAAATTGGTAGTTTCCTGGGGTAGATGAATTGCCAAAGGATGCAATAATGCATTTTTGGCATTTAGTTTCAGCCCATGACTTTGGTACCAGTTATTTATTTTGGACAAACATTCCTGTAGGATGGCTAAATCATTTGGGGATTCAATGACTGCTCCTAGCTTACAGTCATCTGCAAAGTGAGACAGACAGAGCTTTTTGGTACTGGCTTTTTCTTCAGAGAAGTAGATTTCAAACAAGGGAGGTCCCAGCAGTGGACCCTGGGGGCCTCCACTGATGACCAGTCTCTTTGTGGTGGTATCTTCCCCTATTTTGATTTCCTGTTTCTTCTCTGTGAGCCAGGTGGCAATCCTGTGGATCACATAGGGGTTTATTTCCAGTTTATTTAACTTTTGTACTATGCCTGAGTGGGGAAATTTGTCAAAAACTGGCTAGGTTGGGGTATGCAGTGTGTGCCATTTTGACTTAATCCATTGCTTTGTTGACCTTTTAAAAAAATCCCCATACCTCTTAACTGCACAGATTATCACAGAATGTCCATATTTTAGCCTCATATGCTGGGTGTGTTCCTCATAAAGTCTGTGTTTTTGGACAAATTACTGAGAACTGAATACAGTATACCCTTCAGAAAATCAGTTGAATACACATCTTGTTATTCTAGTAACTTTTTAAGTTTAGAACAGGAAGTCAGGGGACATGTTACCGACAGACAGCAGGCAGAAACAAATCTTTTATTCTGCTGCTGTCATTTGTACTTCTTCTGCCACAAATTTTACTGATATCATGGGACCACACCTCAAGAACATTATCAAGGGGTGCTTAACATTTTTTAAGGTTGTGTTACACTCCACTCTAGCGCTTAACTGGTTTGTCTCTTTTTAGAATATCAGAGCATAATCAGCGCACTCCATACACTATGTATATTGCACACACATGCACACATACACACACAGACACACACACAGACACACACACGCGCGCGCGCGTGCGCAAGCGTGCACATGCGCACACATCATGCACAGACATATTAAAATGTTCAGAGGTAGTAGATTAGCAGCAACAAAAGTATGAGAAGTAATATATTTTTGACTGACCTATCCATCCACAGCTCCTTTTTCCCATGTTTGCATGAGGGGTCAGAGTGCCACTTTTACAGTGACAGTCATCTAGAGCCAATGTTCACACTGCCAGGTGGCTACACACCCTTTATTTTTACAGGTATGCCATTCTTGTAGCCCCTTCTGGCCTGTCCTCTATAGCACAGTGGCATGGTCACAGCCCTTTTTGACAAGGTCTGTTTTATGGGATTTGCCTGAATTACTAGACACAAGCCTGTGAAATCTGGCAGGAACATTTCTGTGATCAAATGAGCTTTTCTCTTAATCTTTAGTATGAAGTATGCAGATCATTTCTAGCGTAATACATCTGCTGCATCTTAAGCATTCTAGCAACTTATTTTTCTCCTACTGTTCCTCCAGTGACGAAATGGATGAGGAGTTCACTCCACCATCCTCTTTAGAAGCGAAGTTTGGTTCTTGCATGTTCGTCCTTTGATTTTCTCGTCTAAAGATTCTTATAGGCTTCTTTTGCACCTTCACCCTATCCTAAGAAAGGGCCAGTTAATCTAGTGGCAAAAGAAATGGCAAAGACTGTGTTCTGTTTACTGCATAGTTAGATTTATGGACTTAAAGTAGAAATTATACTGAAAAAGTAACATAGGAACTTCCTTGGATTATTTCATAAAGAAATGACACATAACTAAAACAGGTGCTTTTGTGTTTCTAGGACTGTAAAGTGTCATGTTTCTACATTTTTACATTTGTATATTCTGGATTTTTATTGAAAAGTTGGTGGCAGGTTTTCATTCTAGTTGTTATACTAGTTTTAATATAACAACAACAAAGCAAAGTGCCAGGAAACCACATATTCATTCCATACTTCTCATTAGGTTAACACCTGTTAGCAAAGCTTGCTAATGATGCCAGGGAGAGCACAGGGTACATGGTGTGGGAAGGCTGAAGTCCAACTCATTTATGTCAACAAACTAGAACAGAAATCTGACTAATTACCCATTTGAACTTGTGGCATTTTTTAAAACCCTTTTGGCAGGTTTCCAAACATTGAAAACTGGTCCACATAAACCACATGCTAATAGTAATACTCCTTCATTCATTGTGCAGTGTAATTGCCACCTGTAGTTTACAAAGTCATTATTTTTATAGCACGATTTCAGATTAAAAAGTCAAAGGTCAGTGAGTTTTCTTTTTTTTCTAACTTGCAGAGTGCTGTAATTAGTTTACAAGACCTTGTGTGATATTCAACACAAAACTGGATCTGTTACTTTAGAAGCATATGGTGATCATATTTCAATGACTGCATTGCTTGGTTAAAATGTAACATTCATCACAAAGATTTAAGAATGAGAAACTCCATAAAATAGTTTCCTATATCCCTTTGTTTTCTTGCAGTGTTAAAAATCACAACAAAATGGCAAATGGCAGCTGTGTGAACTGGTTTATCTCAACAACCCATCTGGATATTCTGAACGGAATGGTAGATTAAAAAGTGACACAAAGTGGTGATGTTGATGCAGTATGCGTGAAATAGAGCATGTGTTTTTTTTTAAATCATAATGGTGTAGTAGGCAAGTATAATTTTATCTCTAAAATGCAGGTTGTAGTGCTCGCAACATGAATGAACATATCTTTGAGCTATCTGCTACTTTTTATTGAGTATTTAGAGTACCACATTAATGAACCCTTTATTCCCTTTTCAAAAGTTATCTGAATTCACACCAGGTTTGCTGTCTACAGATTTTAAAATAATTGGAAGGGACAGAAAATCATGAAGTGTAAAACACATAGCTGACAGATTTGAAAGGAAACAATTTGAAGGGTTTACTGCATGATAAAAAGCATTCAGAAGTGATGTGCATTGTATATTGTCCTTTCCCTTCTCTTAGTCTGTCTACTTTTCCTGATTTCATATTAGACTAGCTGTCCATGTAACAACTTCTGCACTAGAAATCACACCTTTGGCTCACCCACAGTAGCTAATTTTAAAAGATCTCTGAAAGCCTACCTTTTATGTTAGTTTCTAATCATTTATGATTACTTCTTTTATGAAGTATTCTATTTTCAGTCATTTTCATGCTGTGCTTTGCTCTTTATAGACTAACATACAATGTTGTTTTGTTGTCAAGGTGCTTGCGCTAAAGCACCTTAATAAATCTGACATTCTCTTCGTCCAGCCTTGAGGTACTAAGCACATCATTCGTATAGAGGCCTATCTTTTGCTCTCCCATGCAGGGAGCTCCTACTACTGATCATTTTACCTTATGTTACTCTTCCTCTTCTTATGGCTGCAATAACAATTTGAAAAGGTTTCATAGTATTGTCTAGTCATTCTGCTGAGCTGATTGGTGAAATCATATGACAATGCAAGCAGGAAAACCAAGCTTACTCATAACATCATTTTGTACCACTGTATCACTGATGAGCCATGGAAGTCTAGGTGGATAACAGTATCTAATGCTGTGAACTAATTCAGCTAGGGTTTCCTTCAAAGAAAAGCACCACAGTGTACCTATAGAGTCTGATTATATTGCTACATGAATGTCATCACAACATAGGAAAGCATTAATACTACTAATAATTCAGTAAAATAGGCACTCTAGTCATGCATGCATGCATAACTGATCATAGTTACCAGCATTCTTCATGATAATATGGCATAATCACTGCTCATTGTGAACACTGCCTTAATGTTTGTGTGTGTGTGTGTGTGTGTGTGTGTGTGTGTGCGTGTGTGCACTTGCAAGATGGAGAAAATGAGAGTCCTAACAACTAGATACAACAATGTGCTTCATTAACATTGCATGCATGCAATTTTTACAACTATAATGATTGATAGGTGATGTAACACCTTTTTACATTAAATAATTCTTCCATTTCACAACATGAAACAAGAGGGATTTAACTCATGAAATGCACTCAATATGAGTCCATATTTTAGATCAGTTGTTGAACCTTATTCTAAGGGGATCCAATATTTGTCAGCATGGCAGGATATGGTTAACAAACCACATTGCTTTGCTAAATATAGTCTGCACCTTTCTTCCATAGGCTTTTGAATACTGGATAAGACTTTGTCCATCCCACAGTGTCTTTTTAGACAACGCTAGATTGACAAGCCTTCTGACATAGCAGAATCAACTGAACTGAACCTCAAGCTGTTACTGCTCAATGCCAGGACCCTAAATAAAAAAAATACATTCCCACAGACAAGGGCTAAAGGTAGAGGTGCCTCAGTATACATCAGTAACAAGCATATCTCTGGTGTGGTCATACAGGATAGACTTTGTAAATACAAACAACCTTGACCAAATAGTGAATACATCCACTAGAAGGACCAACACACCAACACACTAGACCTCGCACTCACAAATAGGAGAGAATGCCACCCCCCTCCCCCAATGTCTTGTCCTCCCTAGTAAGGTCTGACCATAAAGCTGCCTCCTTCAGAATCAAAATTAACTCTGTTATCCTGTTAAAACAAGTAACAGTAACTATTCCAAGTCAAAATACTTTCTATTAAGTGATGGTTTGTAAAAATTCAATGCTCCTCCAAACCTTGAGAACACAGTAGCCTATGCTGAATTGTTCTCAGGACCTCTGTACAACCATATCAATGGCTGCATAGAAGCTTTTATATCTATCAGAAGTAAGCCCAGGACTAGCCCCAGAAGCAACCTTAGGCATCTCAAATTAAACAGTATATACAAAAAAAAAAAAAAAAAAAAAAAAAAAATATATATATATATATATATATATATATATATATATATATATATATATGTATATGGCAAAACTCCCTCATCAAACTAAATAAACAACCGAGAGGGAAAACTGGGTCAAGCAAAGCTTCACAGGTGAAAGATAACCATAAGGCCTTCTTCAACTATGTCAGAAACCTCAAGAGCAGCACACAGCAATGTGCCAAACTGGTGGCTAATGGTGCCACATTCACTGAGCCTGGCGATACAGTGAACCTGTTAGTGGGCAAATTCAGTTCCAACTTTAATTATCTCTTATCCCCAACCATCTCCTAAAACATCCTCAAACATAACTCCTCCAACTATAGCTAGTGAGCATGTACTGGCTGTGCTCAGTAAAGCCAAGAACATGGCCTCAATGGGCCCCAGTAACATCCCAGGCTGCCTCCTAAACAGTCTAAAATATAACTTATCAGGTCATGTGGTTCATTAATTAATTATAGTCCTAAAACATGTTTTGTAACTTATGAATGGAGGACTGAGACAGCCATTGTCCTTCACAAAGGATGACCTTCAACAGTTCCTGTAAACTACAGCCCCATTAGTCTGACTAGTCTAATACACAAAGCCATGGAAAGAATTATCATGAAAATTATCAACAAGGACATAGGAGACCTCCAGACACCATATCTATTCCAGTTTGGCTTTGTCAAAGGAAGGTCATGCTTACTGAATCTGGTGGAATTCTTTGAAAAGTTCATTAAGGCAATAGATTAGGGGAAAACTGTGCACACTGCTTACCTAGATCTGGATAAAGCATTTGATACAATGCCCCACTTGGCCATTGTCAGCAAACTTACAGAACTATGTATAAACCTCTTTATAACATGCTGGGTAGCTAGCTGACTCACTGATAGGACTCAGGAGGTTAGAATCAGTGAGGTCACCTCCAGAAATAGGCTGGTCACCGCTGTTGTCTCCAGAGCTCTGTGCTAGGCCTAATCCTCTTAGGCATTTATTTCTTGGATGTCAAAGCCAGTGTCAAAGACCTTTGACTAAGTTCACAGATGATTGCAAACTGGTAGCAGTCACTGAATCCCCTTAAGATGAGAACACTCTTCAGGAAGGTCCAACACAGACAAATACTTGGTACTAAAGCCATGACTTAAAACCCAGTGCCAAGAAATGTATTATAGTACTTTTGGGAAGTTGGTCTCCATGGGTAATTATGTCATCAATTAAACACCCTTAAAAGTTGATTCATTAGTCAGGGATATGGGAACTCATATAGATAGTCACCTAGCCTTTGACCGACATTTGTCCAAGATAGTAAGAAAATCCTTCTATATTGCTGAACTTAAAAGAAAGGGCATGGCATTCAGGTCCAGAGAAGTCATCACACTACTTGTCGATCTACCTGCTTAACTGAATAAACTACTGGAAACTTCAACAAGGTGTCTTTATTCCTGTCACAGGGAGGATATTAGAGAGAGTCTCCTAGATCTGCTAGCTAAAGTGATTTTATGTGGACTAATCCTTTATACTCTGTTTTTTGTTGGGCCTGTCACCCTCTGGGTCACAGGTGGACTACCAGACTTCACTCGAGCCCTCTGAATTACCACTGTTATTCTCGATGAGTTAAAATATAATTATCAACCATGAGATGAGTAAAATCAATCTATAACCAAATAGTATAGGTTATTTCAAACACAAAAAGAAAAGCTGGCTAGGATTAAAATGGCCTGCAAGCGCAGTTAGTCTAGTACTTACCTATGAACCTATGACCTTATAATGATTACAGTTCCCAGCTCTCATCTCTCCTTTCACATCTACTGATGGGTAAGATTAAATAGTCTATTTAATTTAAATTATTGATGATCATTTGGTATGAGAAAAATTATTAAATTAAACAAAGTTTTGATAAAGTAAAGAAAGGTTCATAGGTGTACACTAGGCTAACGACCAGCAGGGCCCTTATAAGCCTAGCTATGCAGCTCAAATATGACCCACAAATTTGATATATATAGAGGATGATTTACTGACTGCCTTTTCCATCAGAGACATACTCGTCACACCAGGGGTGTCATACTGGTGAGGTCCCATCACAGAACCATTGGGGACTCCAGTGGTGACTAGTCTCTTTGTGGCGGTAACTTCCTCTATTTTGATTATCTGCATCCTGAGTGTGAGACAGTTGACAATTCAGTGTGTAACAAAAGGGTTTATTCAATGTTTATTTAACTTTTCTACTATGCCTTAGTGGGGAATTGTTTTAAACACTTTGGCCATGCCCAGGTATGTGATGTGTACCATTTTGGCTTTATCCATTGCTTTGGTGACTTTTTCAAAAATATCTTTCAGGTTGAGTAAGCATGACCTGACCTTGATGAATCCAAACTGAGACAGGCGTAGTGTTTGGAAGCTTCCTATGTCCTGATTGATTAATTCCATAATGTCTTTCCATGGCTTTGCATATGAGGCTGGTCAGACTTATGGATCTGTAGAAGGTCTTCCATTATGTAGGGGAATGACTGTAGGTGTTCTCCATTTGCTTAGTACAAAACCTGTATGGAGGCTGAGATTGAAAAGTCTTGTTAGTGCTATGGCTAAATCATATTTCATGCTAGTTAAGATGCATCCAGGGATATTGTCAGAAGCAATTGATGCAGTATTTTTAGCTTTTGATCATACTTCTAGAACTTGGTCTTTTGTGAAAGCTGGAGATGAGCCAGTTTCAGGTATATCTTGAGGGATAAATGGAGTAGAGAGAGGGGTAAAGTTAGAACTAAGTTTATTGGCCAGTAGGTTAGCTATATCTTTAGCCTCAGTGTAGGTAACATTGTTCACAATCAGCTCAACGCTTTGCTGCTTTGTGCTTTTGAGATTATGACATAGCTAAAGAATGCCTTGTGATTGTCTTTGCCTTATGTAGCTATTTTAGCCTCAAACTTGGCTTTGGTGGATTTTATTAAGCTCCTGAGTTGTTTCTTTCAGTGACAAGGGCTCTAACATTCTGGGAATTATACTTTTTAGTTTTGGTCAAAATTCTTTTCCTTTTATTATAAAGCTTGTTGATATTATGGTTCCACCGTGTGGGTTTGTTTCTCAGGTTTGCCCTGCACTTGTTTCTATGTGATACAGCTGCATCTATGGGGCTGTTTATATACTGGTACAGTGTGTTGGACTACATTCATGTGTATCCAGTTGAGTTAATTGGGTTTGGTAGGGATTTGAAGCTTGCCAATGTATCACTTAGGAGTATGCAGTTTGTTTTAAAGACATTTCTAAAGGTATCTTGGATGGAAAGGATCTCTGCTTTCAGTTTTATTTTAAAGGAGATGGTACAATATGCTCCCATATTAGTAAGGACAAGATGCAAGATGTTATTCCTCAAGAACAAGATCGGAATGTTATTTGTTAATCATGAAATGAGGATTAAGGATTTGTCTGAATGCTACTAATTCCCTCCTTCTTTGGTCTGGCAATTGGTTAATTATTTTAAACTACACCCAATTTGTTTTCCTGTACAAACCAGTTGTTGTTTGGAGCATATGCAGTTCTTGGTTGTGGTCATGACCATGAGTGCTTATGCACCAGAGTACAATACTAGGCCTCGCTCCAGATGATCCTCCACCGGGGGATTTCTCTGCCTCCATTACCTGCAGTGACAAAGCTGACCAAACTATCACTCCCACCCCCCCTCTGGTCAGTTCTTGTAACACTTGAAAACTATCCAAACCTTGTTAACTGGCATATCACCAAGATCAAAATCTCTACTTTCTTCTTTATTTGACAAGGTGGTGTTGCTGTCTCCTGACAAATTGCAGAACTTGAATAATGGCATTTGAGATTTTTTTCTCTTTATGTACTTAAACTCAGATTTCTTTTCAAATTATTACCACAGGAACCTGGTCCATCACCACTGTAGGTCATGTGACTATTCCTAAGACACAGTTCTTGTTTTACCAAAGACTGTCATTTGATGAGTTCAGATGTGCTTAAAACATAATTCCAATAGAATGAAGGATTGCATCCTACTACTTTTCACAATCAATCTTCCTTCGCATGTTCCTTGTTAGGGTTTGGCTGTTTTATTGGCACTGCAGAAGAGCACAGTCATTTATAATTTGGGTCATAACCCTATATAAATATACAGCACTGAACTGACATACTGTAGGTAACTGCTTTAAAAATAGGAACACAATATAATAGTTGGGAATTTAATAGATGCAGTGCATAAAATTACATTGGCCTACAAGCCATACACTACTCTCCCCACTACATCACCATGCTGAGACTCAAGCTCCAGGCCTGCATGATGAAATTAGTGGAACTGCAAGCTGGAATACCTAAATGTGAGCATGTAAGCATAGCTTACAAGGGTTTGTATCTGTACATTAAAGTCAAAAGCATAATCAGAAACTGCAAATGAAAGAAAAGTGAGACATATGTTCCATCCAGTGAGTGTAGATTGAGTGCCCAAGCTACCTACAGAGAACATCACTAAGCACAGCTTCATATTTGCTTGGGAAAACGGGTTGCAATCACTGTCTTTTTAGATTTATTAACCCATTGTGGTTTCTAAAGTCTTCAATTTTAGCAAGTATGTAAGCATTTAGAAACAATAAAGCAGCTTAATTTCTATATGTTAATTTTTGATTAGTCTTTCGGCTTTTCCTGGTTAGTGGTCGCCACAGTGGATCTCTGGTCCGGTAATGATTGGCAGTGAGTTTTTATGGTGTCAAGTTGCCAGCCCAGTGGCCAGCCTTCAAGGAAGGCGCACCCACACATGCATGCACCTACCTGCATGTCTTTAAATTCACTTGACCGCAGGGAGGACGTGCAGACTCCACACAGAAGGTGCTCCAGCTGAGAATCGAACCAGAGAACCTATGCTGTGAGGTGACAATGCTATATCTTTAATATGTATATTATTTACTACAGAACATACAAGTCTCAGTTATGCTATATGGTAGGGCAGATATGTGAGATAAGACCGAAGGGTTAACTGTCTGCCATAATTTAAGATATGGCAGTTGTGCACACCACCAGAGGTAAACCTGATGCTTAAACGATCATGTCCACAGTTTCAATGTACAAATTGCTGTCTTATTTTGACATAAATAAATAATAAGCCTCAAAATAAAATACTTGTTTTCACTTCTTTCTGTTGGGGTGCCAATGGATGTTATTATAAATGATTCTAGATAACAGATTTGACTCACAGAGCAGTAACCTTGTTCCTCACAATCTGATGATGTTATAGTGCTGACTTGGACATTATAATACCTTAAAATAAATGCTAGGCAGTACCATGGTGTACACGAGTAAAGCCTGGACTATGCTGCAGGCAATCTGACCTTAATTAGTGACTTAGGCATAAGAGATACTGGCAGAAGAGGATGGGCATACTCATCCTGGGAGGTGAGGAAGGAAGTGCATGCGCACAGGGCACACAATCCAGTAAGATTTCTGTAGCAGAAGCAGAGGATGCAACTGAGAAGTGCTTCCTGAGGATGAGCAGGGCCATTTTCCAATGTCTGTTCTTACTGGAAATGAAAGCTAGTTCAGTGGGGTCTTCCCATTGTTTCCCCTAGGCATGCGCAGGTCAGGAAAAGAAAATCAGGTGAAAACCCTCCTGATAGCAATATGCAAGGGACCCTGTATGCCTTGATCTCCTCTAAAGCCCACATCCTTATCAGGTAAAATCCAGGGGAAGCCAGGATCGGTATGTGGCCCAGGGTGTGCATGGGGTGGGGAAAGAAAATGAGGTGAAAATACCCCTAGCAGCAACATGACAGGGCCCACAATGCATCGATCTACTCATCAGCACTGAACCTTATCAGAGAATGTCCAGGAGGCATACCTCTAAACTTTACAGATTTTCACAGAATGCTCAGATTTTTGCCTTATATTTTTGGTCCATTTTTCAAAAAATTGTGTTTTTCTGGTAAATTAGTGGCAAATCATTAAAGACTGAAATTAGAAAATAAGGACATACATTTGAGTTTCAGCCTTCATACCCTTCAGAAAATTCATGCTAATGCAAAACCTGTTATTCTATCAACTTTCTAAGTTTGCAAGAGCATTATTTAAAAATTGTCCCAATTTTAGGCCTTTGTCCCACTTTTATTTATGGCTTTGTCCAGATTTCTTGTTCTAAGAGGTTGAAAGGTATGCCAGGAGGTCAGGACTTGGATGTCGACCCATCAAGCAAGGAGAGGCACAGGGTTCACTGAAGAGAAGAATAAACATAAGAAGAAATAATGCTGGTGATCAAATGTCCCTCAAATGCAGCACTACCAAATTAGAACTTACTGCAGCATTCTAATCTAGAAAGTGAAGGTGTGGGGTTCACCAGCTTGACAACATGGAGTACAAGTTTTCATGAAGCAAGTGACTGGTATTAAAGGGATTAGGAATGTGACTGGATTTCCAGCAACCAGTTTGAGGCAGTCTCTATAAGCCCACCCCACCCACTTCCATATGAGAAAGGCAGGGCTTATTAACTAAAAAAAATGTGGGAGGAAACTGAGTTACTAGAGCAACATAAGAATAGAGTCGCTAAAAGGATGGGCATTGTTTCACAAATACTTGTAACTTAGAAGAAATATTTTTTTCCTATTGGATGAATTAAAACAAAAACCAATATAGCACAAGGAAAAGTACTAACACATCTGTAAGAAAAGAAGGCATAAATAAAGCAAAATATTTTCACCTTTCTAAGCACGTGGTACTTAATGAGCCTAAAGGACCTATACAAAAACTCCACATGCATGCTAAAGTAGTTGTCAATACTGCTGCTCCAAAAACTCATTAAAAGAAAAAAAAACTTTGGTTGCTTGACAGAGAAAGTGGGGAGAATCCAAGGCTTTTTATTATATTAGTCTTTGGTAGTGTAGATACCCTCTGAGTCCATAAATATTATATCTGTTCCCTTAGCTGTACACCACAGGATATTAGATGCAGTCCTCTTCATACTGTTGAAGCCGAAAGGTAGGGACTACATGATACATGCAGTTAAATAAGACCAGTACAGAGTAAACACTATAAGACATCTGCACACAGTTAAGGATCTTCTCAGCATGGCTATGTCTGCACTAGTTTGTCAAGTAGGATGATGTGTCCTTTACAAGTGCATTCTTACTTGTGCTGTGTTGTAGAAAGCAATTGCCTAGTGCTGAAACTGATTCTGCAACAGTACTCCAGAAATGTAGGACTTTTGTGGCTTCATAAAGGAAAGTCTAGACTTGTTACTCTTTCATATCACTGCAGTCTGGTCTGGACATGAAGCTGTACAACATAGTTGAAACAGCATTTCAAGTTTTCATTTTGCAGGTGTGTGATTAGAGGGAAACTTACTGTCTCTGATTAAAGTTTGGACTAATTATTATACAAAACTTTTCCATATATATGCAGATGAATGGATTCTGAGTTCTAACTCACTTCACTCTTCTACTTTCAAATAGAAAGGAACTTAATAATGAAGATATGTGTATCTATGATGCATTGGTGGGAACGAAGCATATGACCCCTGAGCCCTGTTCGTTTTACATACCATATTAAACAAAGGTGGCTGATCCAAAGATAAAGGATTTCTCCATGTAAAATCTTCAGGAAATCTAAAAATATTTAGTATTTAGACTTGACTTTCCAGTTCAGACTTCTAGGTTATCTATCTTTTCAAAGAATTATTGGCTTTATTAAAGAGAAAAGACTGCTAAAATTTAAATTATTGTAAACTTTCCTCTTCTGCAGCAGTAACTTGCCTCCACCTAATTTTTGAGAGTATATGGATGTGGGATAGAATAATGTCCTTATTCTGAGCCAACATCACATTCTTAAAATCCAGGTAAATAGCCAGCATTTCAGCTTTATTGAAAATAAAATTATTTTCAGAAGACGCAATCATACAAGGAGTGTTCTGTGAAACAAACTTAGAGACATCTATGTGGCTGACAGACTTAGGAAAGGCTTTGTGACCCAATGTTTTAATATCAACTAAAGATCTTTTCAGGTTCTCTTGTAGGGCAATTATTCTAGCTAAATAATCTGAAATAAATGAGTTTCAATATGTTTTCTGCAGAACTAGTTTAGTATGTCTTCCTAGTAACAGAGCTATCTTTTTTTTCCTCTGCTTTCAGTAACATTACCAGAATCTTTCACTGTATAAAAATTATATTGTACATACACACACACACACACACACACACACACACACACACACACACACACACACACACACACACGCGCACATGCACACACACACGCACACACACACACACAAAACCACACATGCATGCACGTGCACACACACACACACACACACACACACACACACACACACAGATGACACTCACACACACACACACACACACACACACACACACACACACACACACACACACACACACACACACACACACACACACACACACACACACACACACACACACACACACACACACACACACACACACACACGCACACACATTGTGTGCGTGATTGTGCATGCTTGTGTGTGTGTGTGTGTGTGTGTGTGTGTGTGTGTGTGTGTAAGTGTATTACTGAAGGTCATATATGAACCTGATTCAAACAATATGTCAAGCAAGTTAAACTATAATCACTTATATTGAGCACCCAAAGCATTGCAAATGTATACAATAATGTTATATATACATACACATATATACACAAACTCCATGGTAGCCAGAATATCCTATAGTTAATGTACAACATAATTTGATATAAATCACCAGTGACACTTTTAACACTGTAATCTCCACATGATGAAATCATCAGTGATAAATGTATGGAATCATCCCACATATACCTATAGGTATATCTATATCGATATCTCTTTGAGGTGATCAAATTGTGTAATCATGGTACAGAAAAAAGACGGCACAACTGAACAAAAATCAGATAATAGAATGTGCTGGCTTGTTTTCAGTTGTAAGATCATGAACAGTTAGGATTTGGAAGTTTATCTTTTCTCCAGTGAAGAGAGATCTCAGAGTCTGTATATCTAATTAACAGGAGCTGAGGGGCACCACCACTCTCCCCACCTTGGGTGGTGAAGACCTACTTGCCTCCCTGCAAAAATACCGTTTTTTTTTGTGTTGTTATTTTCAATTTTTTGGATTAACCACTTTTTTGTTAATCTGGTGCAGATCACTTATATGAGATACTCATATATATCTGTAAATATATATATGTGTATATATACATATAGATGTATATATAAATATAGATATATAGATACATATATAGATAGATTTATACAGGCACACACACACACACACACACACACACACACACACACACACACACACACACACACACACACACACACACACACACACACAGATACACACAGACATGCAATCAGATAACCTAAAGCTGATTAATATCACCTCAGATTAAATAAAATATATAAGGTACTTAAAAAATCAACAATATGTCACAGACAAAGCTATTCAGATTATTTTGACTTGTTAATAATAACTTCCCAAGTGAAGATGATAAAACTAATACTCCAATCTTCCAAAACATACTACTTCATCACTAAGGTGGCTTGAGGATATTCTCTTGGAAGTTCTTACACAGAACCTTTATCACAGCACATAAATTTAAACTGATGAATAATAAAGACATAAGATGCTGGAGTTGTAAACTAAACATTAAACCTGACTGGCATCATATCTTTTATGATTGTATAAAATTTAAAACATGTTTGGATAATATAGCAATAACCCACGCCTGGGTGTGGGTAATGCTAAATTTACCCACGGTTGGCGTGGTTTGGTCCCGAGGGCGAAGCCCGAGGGACCAAATAAAGCCAACCGTGGGTAAATTTAGCATTACCCACACCCAGAAGTGGTTATTGCTATTATGACATTATTTAAGAAAAGAAACTATTACTTTTCTTAAATAATGGCATAGTGTAATGCCTGTTTACTGCCCTTCTGCAGATGTCTGGCATCCGCGCCAGTTCTGATGTACTGCGCCTGTGCAGTACATCAGAGCTGTGAGCAAAAAGCGGAGAAAGCAAGGTCTCCGTTGCTTTTTAGTGTTTCGCTATGTTAAATGAGTTTAACATGGCGAGACAGTTTTAACATAAGCAACGGAGATGTCCGTTGCTTATTTTAAAACTGTCTCGCTATGTTAAACTCATTTAACATAGCGAAACACTAAAAAAAAAGCAACGGAGATCTTGCTTTCTCCGTTGCTTTTTTTTTAAAACACTGTCTCGCTATGTTAAATGGGTTTAACATAGCGAGACAGTGTTTTAAAAAAACGTGTTATACTAATGGAAAAAAGTCCGGGCGACCGGACCTTTTTCCATTAGTATAACTCGATTTACAACGGGCACGCTGGCCAATCAGCGTGCACGTTTTTCGGCGGTCATGGTATAATATGAATTCTCTCTTACAGTCTGTTTTTAATAATACATTTATGCTGACCACATCTTATTTTATTTAATACACCTATTCCCACTTATGTAACAAAAAATGTCCTCTTTTATGGAGTATCTTAACATTAGCAAGACAAATCATCACCAAGAACTGGAGGACTCAGGCTACTCCTACTATGAAGGAATTTGTACACTTGGCAACTGAAGTTTGTCATTTCAAACCTACCACGATCAAGACAAGAACACCTAGAATCACTTCTTCATATAATATATGGTTGAAATTGAAAGAAATGCTGGATAAACAGACTTTAATAATTAATTAATAACTACTCATCACATTTCTTTTTCTGTTTAAAAAAGCTTTGTTTTATAGTAGCCAGTATTGTAAATATTTATTTTTGTTGTCATTATCATTCTTTTAGGTATGTACATTTGTTTTGTAATATTTCTGTCATGAATTAATAATGTTTTGTTGTTAAAATTTTCAGTGAAAACAATTGAGAAAGATTAAATTGAGGCACAAATGCTTGATGCAATCCCTTTATTATTACATTCTTATTTCAGTATCAGAATATGGTTGAGAAGGATTCATAAATCGTGGCTTGACCACATAGCTCACCTGATCATTGAATATTAATTAAATAAGTGCATTATGCTTCCACATGCTTTTAATGGCTATTTAAAAGCCTTAATAACCTGTTCCTTTGCTGCCCATTCTGAAACCTTATACTGATCTGCCCACTTTTCTCCTCTCATGATTCCATCCTATAGCACTATATTCAGGGTAGAAGCTTCATCTTTCCGACACCTATTTTCATTTGCTAAACCAGAAATCAAATGTAAAAGAAGAAAACATCAGGCATCCATAATATAAGCAGT